>NW_008602704.1:0-26282 GCF_000691845.1 Merops nubicus | reverse complement strand
TTTTTTGGTTATTGGTCGTGGTGGCTTCATGCCCTTGCTTTGTTGTTGGGAGGATTAAGGGTTGCCGAGTGTCCTTAGTCCCAGATCCAATTAAAATAAATGCAAGTAAATGGGACATAAAGGGAAGTCAGCGCTGGCATCCTGGCAGAGGCACTAAAGCATCAAGGTTGGTGAAAGGAAGAGACTCGAGTAAATGAATGCTTTCCTTCTTACTCATTTGCTTTCCCTTTGCAGCGCTGTCAGACAGGCTTAGAGAGGTGCATCTTTTGATCAAGATTTTGCAGGGCCTTAACCAATCTCTGTCCAGCAGAAAGAGAAAGAAAAAAAGTCTTTGTCACAGGCATTTTAACTTATCTTTCATTTAGCAAATGCTTTGCTATATGAAATCTTGTTTGAGTTCTTAGCAAAGGAATTAAAAATCAGGAGAGGGTGAGCTATGGGAAATGCAGAGCAGGAGTCCTGCACCATTTCCTAGTCACTGCCTGGACTGTGTGCTGTCGCTCAGGGTTTATTCCTGGTCTGGAATGGTTTTAAGGAGGCACTAGGTGGGAAAGCAGGACAAGGCAAAATAGCCAGGCTAGTTCTTGGCTGTCTTTATTTCTTCCTCCCGACATACAGAGGGCTTATCCCTCAGCTGAACAAAATGTTACTTTTGTTGCTTAGAGGGAACTTCATGATCCATGCCAGGAGGGACAGAACGATCTCTCCAGAGGCAACTTGCCTTTGGAGAGTGCTGCTGAAAAAGCTTACAGGTGCGATCTTTGTGTTCAAAAAAACAGTGGAGTCTTGCTGAGAGAGCCAGGAAGAAACCGAGGTACTGCAGCACTGGGAGCTACAGATATCTCTCTGCCTGATCCTTTGGTGGTGCTAGTGTTGTAGAAAATCAGCAAGTTGGTTGTACTTGCCTTGATGCAGCAAATGATACTTTTTCTTTACTTTTGTTCCTTCTGTTTTTAAGCTTGATTCTCAACTTAGCATCTGTTGGCATCTTAATAACTGTGCTCTGTACCTGTGCGCTGAGGGTACACAGGGTGCTTCCTGAACTGTTTGTTATGTTGCTGTGTTGTTATCCTCTGTGTGTGGGACAGTGATGGGGTGTAACCCCCCCCGTCTTTTCCCAGTCAGTGCTGTCTTGCTCCATTTCAGACACGGGGCCCTTGTATTCCACCAGGTTTTGTCATGGTTCCTACCATAAAGTTGTGCTGCTGTGACCTGATGTACTCCGGTTGATGGATTCAGTCAAACACAATGAAGCGGGCAATTAGGAGAGAGTTAGGGTGTTTAGCCATTGCCTGTTAGCAGCAGTTTGTAGCTGTTATTCCACTGCAGATGTATTTCTGTGCAGAGTTCTCAAATTTCTTCTGACACATGCCAGCTGCACTCAAACCATTTGTATTTACAGTCAGGCTTTCCTGAAGGACAGAAAGTTGGTGAGGATAAGGTTTGTTTTAGCATGGTGTGCCAATGCAAAGCATCGCACTTCTGGATGCAAGTTTTGAATCCCTTACAATTCAGCAGTGTCTTAGAGTTCTTAACTGTCTGATGATTATTTGGTTGCTTATGTGAAGGGTTTAATGAATTCTGCCTGCAGTTCATAACGTGAAAGCTGCTGGCATTGTTAAGACCCTTACTGTGTTGGCTGGAAGTCTCAAGGCACAACGGGCAAGGAGTCAAAATTGCTGCGACAGAGGTGAAATCCTGGCTACCCTGACTTCAGTGGGAGTTTTGCCATAGATAGCAATGGGACAAATCTATCCAGAAGTAGTCCTCCCTTCTTGTTGGTAATTGAGGTGTTTGCCCTAAGGAAGTTTTTGCTTTTCTGCTGCCACCCAGACTGTGTCTGTTAGTGCAGAAAGATATAAGTCTCTTAGGGTGTCGTGCTGCGCCTTTCACAAGCACAGCATTCCTGGGAAGGAAATCAGGGCAGATACGAGTGGAAATAAAACCCCAAATGTGGACACATGCTGACTGTCACGTTGCTAATGTCCTGAGTCATTCCCAGGAGCATGGATCAAGCACTCTGAACTGAGCAAGATTAACTTCTTGAGACTGCAGTGGAGGGAGCCATCCGTGGCTGCAGCCAGTGCATCCTCCAGTCCCTGCTTCTACATTTGCAAATTATTGGTTTAGTGACAGACATTCAATATGTGAAGCAACAGCACATTCATTAATTCAACCCTGGTTAGCCTGTGCACACTGACTGAGTTTTCTATGCATATGTGATCTAGGGAACTATTCTCAGAGACACTTCATATATCCAGCATCCAGATAAATTTTTATGTTAAATGACAGCAACAAATGGGAAATGTTTGCTATTTTTTTAATGATGTGGAAGGTGTGTGGTGCAGAATATCAGAGTTTGCATTTAGTCAGCGCTTGTTGAAAGCTGGTCCAGGTCCTGGCCTTCTAAAAACAACTGGTATTTTCAACAGGAGTGAGTTGCTTAAGTTTATTAAATTCAGGCGTAGCAGAGGATTGGTTAATATACAACAAAAAATGTTGACTGAGATAGAGGTATTTTGGTCTGTCTGATATATTTTTTTTTTTTTTATTTTTTTTTACAGTGGAAACACTTTGCTGTCTGTACTTCCAGTGCAGACAATTATAATTTGCCGTGCACGATTTTACTGTGCATTCACCCCAGACTTTTCGATATTTTGCTCATGTATGATGATGAAAAGAAGGAAAGTATAAACTAATGTTTATAGCTATATATATATAAACTGAGCAGCTTATCTTCCATGTGCATCCGTACATCCATAGTTTAAAATGCTTAAATAAGGAGAGTATCTTAAAACAGTTATAAATTAGGTGTTATCAGTGTCTCTTAGTTTATTTACTGTGAGAATTTTTGCATCCAAAACAGAACAGTACTAATTTTGATTTAGTTAAGTGCATAGACCTCATTTTGTACCAGTGTGAAAAAATCTTACATATCGTAGCAGGCATTGAATCAAACCCTGAAGTCCTACTGGTGATGTTAAAATCTGGATGAGTGTATCAATGGCAAGTAAGTTTTGAGCACTGTTAGTACTGTCAGGATGCAAAAGATGGCAGTGCTGTGAAGAGGGATCTGAGCAAACCCCACTGGGCTGCTGTTCAAACCTCTGCTCTGGGATCTGCATGGTCTTCCAGCTTCTGGGTTTGTTGTTTTTTTCTTTTATAATTGCAATTCAAAGAGTTGATGGTAACCATTAATATATCCTTTGCTCTGTGTGTTGTCTAAACCCTAAATACCGTATTCTTTTTAGTGCTTGGATTTGAAAGCTGAGTTGGGAGGTGGAGGCAGGACCTGCTGGGTCCTGAAGTAGAATATGCATCTTGTGATGGTTTGAGACACACATTGTTCTTAGCTTGTTTCTTTTTTTTTTTTTTCCTTAATTTCATATTAAAACTGCAAAATGCAGAGTGAATTTTTTTTTTTTGGGTGAAATTTGTGTTCCATGGGATTAGTAGCAAGACTACCACTATCTCAAAACCTGCTGATTTGACACTTTTTTTTTTTCTTGAAAGAATCAAGAACAGACCTTAGCGTGAGGAATGTAGGGGTTTGTGTTGGAAAATTCTCCGTTGGCTTATTGAGCTGTTGTTGATTTTGCTGCTGTTCTTGGTGTATGAGCCTGGCTACTATAGTAATTATACCTAAACATGTCTGTGCCTGTACTGCCCGTCATCCACAGTAAATCAAAGCATGGACCCTGCAGGCACTTACAGCAAGTTAACACAAATGAAAAACACCAGTGGCTTTGCCTGGGAGAAAACAATATTTTATTTTTCTCTCCGGGATGATGACGCTACTAATTGTATGACTTCCAGTGCGTGAGCAGAACTTCCTTTGACATCAGTGAGTGTTGCCTTGATCATTAAATGCGTGGTGACGCAGCGTGGCCTCTGCTGTGGGGGTCCGTGGTGCTGTCCCTCCACTCCTGCAGAGTCCACGGTTCCATCCCTTGGCTGCAGAGCCAGCCAGAGTGAGGCAGCCACATGTGGGATGGCTCCTCTGGGCTGAAATCCTTTTTTCCTCCCTATTCTTTGAGTGAATTTTTCTCTGCTTTAAAAGGCATCTGTGACTTTTTAAAAATTATTTTTATTTTTAAACAGGTTTAGCATCCCATCCTGAGATGTGTTGGTGGTAGGTGGCAATCAACAGGCTGAGTTAGGCCAGTTCTGTCTTCAGGAGAGCTGCTGGTGGAATTTAGTGCTCACTGTGTTGAGTCTGGGCCATTCAGGGCACTTAAAATCCTGCTCTGCAGCATTTATATTTTCTTGGTTTGATCCTGTAGAGCATCTGGGGAGGGGAAAATAGTTTTGATGACTTCCTGTAGTGCTGGTGAGAAATGGTCTGTCACCAGCCCTGGAAACACGCAACACAACTTGCCTCTGCTTGCACAGTGAAAACTGGCTGTAAATAACATTTCTTCTGTATCTTGCAGACTTCAAAGATTATTCCAGCTGTTGGAGGAAGCCTAGTGAGAGAAGGTAGCTGCAAGTTTAATTGTAGCTTCAGGACTTGAGCTAAATCAAAATCCAAACAATCTGACAAAAATTACAGCCACTTGAAGGCTGTTAAAGGTTAAAAGCGAGCCCTCTTCAGAACAACTATTGTGTTGCATCTTAAAATAAAGGACCTTATTAATATTCCTAAATAACATTCAACATACATCATATTTTTGCCTTCAAACCATCTGAGCACTTGTTATGATAATGTAGATTAAATTTAGTGACAAGTGCATATAATGACAGTATAAATGTCAGTTTTGTTATTGGATGTGTTGCACTGGTATCTTTTTAGCATTAAACATGACTGTGTCTCATATTACTTAAAAAAATCACAGCACCTAGAGCTTTAAGAGGAGGTCTCTGTTCTGACACAGGGTGAAATAATTTGTCAACTCTTCATATTTACATAATTAGTTAATAATTTTGACATTTACATGTCTGTTTTGACATTTACATGTCTCAAGTGGGGTTGGTTTTGTTGTGTTTTTTTTTTTTTTTCTTTGTTTGTTTGTTTTGAAAGCTGGTATTTGAAATTCTTTCGTTTGTGTCCTCTAAGTGACAGTTAAATAACGGCAGCTCATGCTGTGGGCAACTGAGTTAAGTCACTGCTTACCCCCTGCATTTTTGTGGTGTGATTGCATGTGAGGTGGAGTTGCCAACTTGTGTTGGGATGACCTAGCTTTATGGATTTTCACTGCAGTGCGATGCACGCAATGGATACATTGGCAGCCAGTAAACCTAGAACTGAGGGTTTACATGAACATTTTTTCCAGAGGCTTGTTGTGGTATCTTTTAGTCAAAATTCAGACACCACTATTCACCGTTAAGATGTTCATGGGAGTCTAATTGCTGGTGTTCTATGGAAAAGACCAGCCTTTTTCTTTGTTCTTGCACTTTGGAAAAAATGTCATTTTCTTTTCCTGGTTTGCCCTTGATAGTGGGTGTCCCTATTATTGTCATGGTCAGGAGCTGGAAAAAGCCTGTGCTACCCAGAAGGAAATGTCCCTCCAGGCAAAGACTAGAGGACTGGGTGGAACAACAGTAATTATTATTATATTGTTATTTTAAACTAGAGGTTTTAATTCAGGGCCAGGATGCAATCAGAGTGAACAGGCAGCTGCTATGTTTCAGTAGCCAAAAGGCTTCGAAGTTATCCAATGCTGAAGAGCTGGAAGGTGACATGAGGGGTGGCACAGAGACAAGGGGCAGCATGCTGGTGAGGCATCCTAGCACCTCTACTGCTTGCCTGGAGACGGGAGTTTGGATAATGCTGGAGTTGATCTGAGTTTTCATGGAGCAGGCTGGTTTTAAAATCTTGCTATTGACCTTCCATGTGTGGACACAGCTCTCTCCAAATGATGTGTGAGCTTTGGATCACCTCTGATGCCCTGGATGGGGCTTTGCCAGCATGCCTTGCTACCCTGCAGCAGACTCTTGGCTCTCTTCCCTCTGCTTCACACGGCAGCATCTGTTTGGGAGATTCTTTACCTTGTATGCTTTGTGCAGGGAATATTTAAAGATGCCCACAAGGCTCCTTTGGTGTGGTTTAGTGCATTAGTAAAAATCATTGTGATACAGATTGTTAGGACAATAAGCAAATATTCTGTGTGCTTTTGCAGCCATATCGTGAGGTCAGGAATAAATGGCAAGGCACGTACACTGCTGGTGGGGCTTTGGGAATTGACTCTGGCCCGTACGTGATGCATCTGTTTGGCAGTGGTTTGTCTGGGCAAATTTACACAGTGAGGTTTAGCTGGATTCATGCTTGGGTCTTACTCCTCTGCGCTTACACAGTGCATGCTTGAGCTCTGCTTTGGAACAAACCAGCAGATCGTAGAATCATAGAGTCATAGAATGGTTTGCAGTGGAAGGGATAAATTATTAAAGATCATCTAGTTCCAAACCCCCTGCCATAGGCAAGGGCACCTTCCACTAGGCAAGGTTGCTCAAAGCCTCATCCATCCTGGCCTTGAACACTTTCAGGGAGGGGACATTGAACCTCTCAGGGCAACCTCTTCCAGCGCCTCACCACCCTCACAGTAAAGAACTTCTTCCTTACATCTCATCAATGTCTACCCTCTTTCAGTTTAAAGCCATTACCCCTTGTGCTATCACTACATGTCCTTGTATGGAAAATCCCTCGCCAGCTTTCCTGTAGGCAGCCTTTAGGTACTGGAAGGCTGCCATAAGATCTCCTTGGAGCCTTGTCTTTTCCAGGCTGAACAACCCCAACTCTCTCAGCCTGTCTTCACAGGAGAGCTGTTCCAGCCCTCTGATCATCCAGGTGGGGTCTCACAACAGTGTAACAGAGTGGCTGAATCACCTCCCTCGACCTGATCACACTTCTTTGATGCAGCCTGGGATACACTTGGCTTTCTGGGCTGCAAGTGCACACTGCTGGGTCACGTTGAACTTCTTGTCAACCAACACCCTGAAGTCCTTATCCTCAAGACTGCTCTCAATTCACTCATCACTCAGCTTGTATTTGTGCTTGGGATTGCCCCAGCCCGGGTGCAGGACCTTGCACTTGGCCTTGTTGCATTTCATGAGGTTGGCATGGGCCCACTCCTCAAGCCTGTCAAGGTCCCTCCGGATGGCCTTCCTTCCCTCCAGTGTGCTGGCTGCATCACTCAGCTTGGTGGTGTTGGCAAACTTGCTGAGGGTGCACTTGATCCCACTGTCTGTGTTGCTGACAAAGATACTTAACCACAGCAGTGCCAGTACTGATCCCTGAGGAACACGACTCATCACTGGTCTCCACGTGGACATCGAGCCATTGACCACAGCTCTTTGAATGTAACCATCCAGCTAATGCCTTAGTCACCAAGTGGTTCATCCATCAAATCCATGTCTCCAATTTAGAGAGTGGAATGTGGTGCAGGACAGTGTGAAATGCTTTGCACAGTCCAGGCAGTTCATGTAGACATACAGAGCATGAATGGCCCTGCTGGAGGCACATAGACAGTTAGAGCCTGCAGGGCTTCTCTGTGCATTGGGAGGGTGTAGGGGAAAAGATACGTGTAATAAATTAAAGCAGCAGGATGCAGAGGTTTTTTTCTTTCTCTTTGCTTCCTCAACTGTTTCCAGAAGCTGCATCCTGGAACGTCTTTCCCAGAGCTGTTGCCCTCTGTTTGAAGTTGTTTTGTGACAGCTAAAATGATTCTTGAACATTAATAAATATCAGTTGGTACACTGCTGCCTTTTTCAGGTGTAGGGTGTGAGTGTGGGAAGACTAAGGAGAAAGAGGAAGGGAGGAGGGAGGATTTCAAGATGAGTAAGGAGTGAGTAGAGGGTACTTCTTTGTCTGAGCGTTGATTAGTGAATGCTGATGAGCAAAGGATGGTAAATAAAACCCAATGGAAATATGCTGGTTTCTTATGGTGGTGACTGAGTAAAGGAACGTGGAAGCTTTGAGGTCCTGGATTATGCTAGGTGCCTGGCTGAGAAATGGGGAGAGGGAGAACGATGGATAGGGAGTTTTAGCTATAGTAGCCTTTACTTAACTAGTCTCAGGTTTGGTTTTATTTAAAAGCTCTTTTAAACACCTGATATTTTCAGCATGGATAAAACAACACAGTTACTGTCTGTGTTTGCTGTTCTTAGATTGATGAGCCTAAAATGTGCTTTCAGATTTAGGTTTTCATTAGCTAACTGTATGTGCAAACACAAAGTGTGTCTGCACATAGATTTTGGGAGACAATGATGTATGAAGGGTCCAGCTGAGGCCGAACCAGATTCAGCTCTTGTCAAAGTGTTGGCAATGTTGGGCGTGTTTCATCCCTTATGTTACTGGTTTGTTGTTTTATCTATAAAAATCGCGATGATGATAATAAAAGGAATTTTACTACTTAGTCCCAGGAGCTTTGGATAAGTCGTTATTGTGATAGGCAGACAAAAGCTGGAGTGTGTTTATTGCAGAAATTCACTTTCCCTCTCTCACTGACTCTTTTGAGAGATTTCGTTTTGGCTTCATAATTTCTCTGCTGTGCAAGTACTTCTTAGCCCAAGTGTTCATAAAATGGATTTAACATCCATCATCTCTGCAGATGTAACAGATCTATGACAGTCCCTTTGCAGTGTATGTGTTTCAAGGCGCTGGTTTGCCCAGTGTCCTGGCCTGACTCACGTCTGCATCAAGAGGGTCATTGGCAAGAGGGGGGAATCTGAAGCATCCTGCAATGATCTCTTGTGCATATAATTTACCTTTTTCACTTTCATTGCTTTTTGTCTGCTGTGTGCCCTTCCCTCCGTGCTCAGGCACAGTGAGATGTCTCCAGTTTGTGTGCCAGGTGGAAGAGAGCTAAGCCTTTTATAGCAAAAGTAGTTTGTCTCACAACTGGTGTGTTGCTGGAGTCTTAAGAGCATCGTTACTCCTTTGGATCGCCCTCCTGGGTATCTCAACTCTGCATCTTGAGGGTTGTTCAGTCCTGATTGACATCAGGACCAAAATTGTTCTCCAGCAGCCAAAGGTCATCTTTCCAATGAGTCAGGAGCTTGTGAACCCAAGTATGTGTCCCCAAGTACACGTGTTGGCCACTGGTGCTCCCAGGCAGCTGGGGGCTTGCACAGTAGCCACGTGCAGAAGGCAGGCTGGGCAAGGAGCTTGTCATGGCCAGGGAGTGTTCTGTGCTTATGGCCATTCAAGTCTTATATGGAAATAGGCACCAGCTTTAATAGGAATCATGAAGTGAAATTATGTAGGTCATTATCCTCTCTGGAGTGAGGGTGCTTGTGTGTGTGTGTATGTGTGGATTGTGGCTGTTATTGTGCTACATTCTTACAGAGTTTAAACAATGTTGCTCTTATATGTTTTGAAATTACCCATAATAGGATTGACCACCTTCAGGGTGCACTTTATGCGTGGGCTATCTTTAATGTACCGACAGCATAACTTCTTTTGTGCTGAAGGTTAGCAGAAGTCCTAGTTTGTATTGTCCTCTTGGTTAAGTAATTCTTGATGTTGTGGAGTCGTTTTCTATCCACCACAGTGAAGCTGAGTTTAGAGTTAAAATTGGATTCTTTGGATTTCAGACAAAAAGAGTAGTGACTTCTTGTGAATGTTCATTTCCCTGCCAGTAGAGGCTGGAGGACTTAATCTCTGCATATATCAACACCTTGATCAAGTTTCGCAGCAAAGTATCCAGTGGTAACTATAACAAATATTGAAAAATGTAAGCCTGGGTTGTAATTTAAGGCCTCACTTGGTTATACATTTCTGAGTGTAATGGGAGTGACAGCTCAGGGCTGGATTTTAGGATAGCCTTATCTGCAGTAATATTTAGCTGTAGGTCTGTCAAAACAACCTTCTAAAGCCAGAGCTGCCTGTGGCATGGCATCTGATCAAATATGCCTTAATAAAATCAGTTTAAGCTTCCACATCCAAAGGAAAAATCAAGACTTTGAGGGTATCTCCCTTTCAGATACCTGTTAGCAAGTCCTAACAGAAACTGAGCTCCTGTGAAAATTATGAAGTTGGATTAATTCTGGACATATTTCCCGAGGGAGATGTGGCTGGTTGGTTTGCTCTTTCCTTCTTTCTCTGTGGGTGATGCAATGAGCGTAGGGTTGAAGCTCATCTCCTGGGTGGGGAAGGGAGCAGAACCCTTTGCTAAGTGATTGCTGAGCGGCTGCAATTTAGAGAACAGGATTTTAAACCCAGCCATCATGTAGAGTTGCATGCCATGCCTTGCAAATGCAGGTACTCAACTGCTTATTCCAGCAGGTCAACCCCAGGTATAGCTGAGAGGAATCAGTTGGGAGGTTGTTGAGATCTAGATAGAGAAATGCTGGAGACTGCACTCATCTCTTCTTTGCTGTTGCCAGTCAGAGCCTTTCATTTGAAGTAATGTTATTTTATCATGTGCCAAACAAAGCCACAGAATCAAGCTAAAAACACACCAGACTGTGGGTTTTAAAACTATCAGTCCATCGGGCTATTTTAAAGAAAAATATTTTTTTAACTTACTTTCCTGTACTGATTTTTAGCTCTCAGCATATCTTTCATAGTTCTTCATGAGTTGACTCAGACACTGGGTCACTGGGACAGCAACAGGAATGTGAAGTTTGGGTTTGGCCACCATTTCCAAAATGAGTAACTCCTCCCTTACTAGGAGTTTGTACCCTAAGTGGAGCAAACTTCCATCACTGGCTGTATTGTGAACATGTAAAGGTTTAGCATCTTCTGCAATATCCAGACTTTCATATCTGGCCAGAGATGTTAACTTCATAGTTATGGAATGAAGAAGTAAGTCTGCAGACCAACAGTTCCCCCAAGAAAGCTCTTTTACCATCCTGGTCTGTGTGCTGGGGTTCTTCCTACTGAGACAAGAAGCTGAAGGAAAAAGCAGAAATTCTGAAACTGTAACAAAGTTTAGGAATATTTCCCAAATTGAGTTGGAGAGAGGCATTACTGCCCATCACCTTCAAGTGTTTGTGTTACACAACTCTGCAAAATCTCTGGGGGACAAGTTTTCTATGCAAGTGTTGCCCTAGTGGGCTTGTCTCCCTATCAGCAGTAAGCCCCAAAGCTGTGTCTCCTAGGAAGGGTTTAGTAACAAGCCCTAACACAGTGGACAGGCTTGTGCTCCACCTGCAGTGGTACTGCACGGGTACAGCATTCTGATTTGTTCTAGCGATAGCTTTCTCTAACAAGTTCCCAGAAAACATTTAGTACATTTTGGTATTTAGCATGTGGATGTTTTCAGAAGACGAACCTTTAGAAGGAGGGAGTTTATGGAGCAGTTTGATAGGAATGACTGATAATGAGTCAAAATGCTGCTAAACAGCCCTGGCTGCTGCTGTCTGGTGTGGTCTTGCTGGTCTTCACAGCCAGCCCCTCTGGAGGCTTTGTTGCACTTATGTACTGGGGGGACAGCTTCAGCCCAAACCCATGTAGCTTGTTTCACTAATGACTGCCACTCTTAGTGATTACAGTGGCAGTGGAGCTGACTAACTGAGGTGAGATACATAACTAATAGATGGCTGGAATCGAGTGGGAAAAATTCCCCACTTAGCATCTTGGGTGTATTTAGTGACCTCCAGCAGTGCCACCACACTAGGATCTGGTAGGAAAGGATATTGGAGAAAGAAAAGAGTAAAGAAAGGTCATTATAGGTAAAGAGAAAGATAGTGTCACTACTAGGTTGCTTTTAATTTGAAGACCCAGGATGGTTAGCAACTGCTCATATGCTTCGCTGGAGATGTCTGCTGTTGAGAGCATGTGGGAGTTGTGTTTTGTGAAAGCAGTTTTTGGACAAAAGTTCTTGACAAAGGTAAGCACACTTAACTTACAGAGACTCTGTGGTTGGGAAGCAGCAATTAGAAAGAAAAAAAATAGCAGAAATTAGAAGAGAAAGAAAATTCTATTAATGCCTGTCTTTGTGACAGTAAGTAGGTCAGTGAGCTGCAAAGACTCTAGACAGACTTGCAGTTCTCACCCAGTGAGGTTGAAAGAAAGATGATGAAGCAGAGGCAGAGATTTAGTCAGGGTTGGTGGTGTAAAGCAAAAAGCACTAGACACATAGTCAAAATTGCAGAAAATGTCTTATATTCTGATTTTGGAAATAAAGGTAAAGCTGGTATTAGCCCTGCATTTCCATACAGAGAAAGCCAAACCCGTTGTCCTTGGGTTTTATGGATGGAGGGGCTAAAGCAGATTAATTGAGGCTGTGCAAGATTGTTCTGTTGCACATGTGACTGGTGACTTTGGTGCGAGGCACTGTCTCCGTGTGTGTCCCGTGCAAGGCAAACCGTGCTGCTGCCTGGGTGGTGGAGGGGCCACGGGACCCCCCTGCCCAGGGCTGCAGTCACGGGGCGTGTGCAGGAATCGAGGTGCCCTGATTTGGGACCCACAGAAAATCGCCTGCGTGGTGAGCAAGTGACGACACCAATTCTCTCCCCAATGAACACGAGAGTAAGAGTCCAATTATTTTGCACATAATGAGGAGGTCACTGAAAGAGGGACTGAAGTTTGGCAGGACAAAATGGGAGCGTTCTTGTGCTTCCATTTTGTACTGGGAAACCTCATTATTTAGTGACATGGTTATGAATGAGGTTCTAGCTGTTCAGGTTTTAAGTGCTTGAAAGGAGTCAGGGATCATCATGGTATATCAGGGGATCACATAAGGTAATGTATGAAAGGGGTTGCTGGGGGTGTGTGACTGTGTAGCTGAGCTTCTTTGGAAACATCCTGGGGCTAATGGAAGAGGAGAGTAATTAATGGGTCAGAATACAGATATGTCGATGCAAAAAAAGAATCAAATCTACTAGTATTAATCATCCTCTTTTTTTCCTGATGAAGAAAAATTTCAAACCCATTTAAATGTGGGATTGAAATAGGGGTATTTCAATCTAGGAAACTTGAAGCTGCTGGAAGAACTGGGCTGTTAATGCACAGGGACGGGATGCTGGTGAGATGACAGCAGTGGGTGGGATATACATTGGTGCTGGTCAGCCAGGAGTGCTCTGGGATTGACCAGTGGTAACAGAACTGCACCAGGAGACTTGTCAGCACCCTGGTAAGCCCAATCTGCTGTTTTAGTGAAAAATATGATGAGAAGTCTTTTTGTTCTGTGCATTGTGCTGAAAATACTTCAGAACCTCTAAATTTTACTTCCTTTTGTTCGGTTGCTTTGGTTTTGACAGAAAAGGATTTTCCACCCAAATGGAATTGTTTAGGAACATTTTAAAATTAAGGCTGTACATCTCTCATTTTCCAACACTTCAAGTATTGTTTTTCCATTCTTTTTCCAAGGCGGAAAAGAAATAAGAAGAGATAGTTGTCGCATATCAAAACTTGTAGTTATTCTTTAAACAGTTTAAAAAACTTTCATAAACTTGAGTGCTACACTTAAATCAAAAATAAGTGTGTGTATGCACAGAATTAACAAGCATCCTCATCTAATTTTTCTTTTTATATCTGTGTAAGTTTATTTAACATGTAGACCGACAGCAAGCTGTGTACCTGTTCAGTTTTCACATTAATGAAGCTCTAGGTTGAAAGAAGATGAAGTTATAAAAATGAAGTGCTTCATGGCATTGATTTCTCTAGATGCTAACAAGGCAGAATTTGAGTGGAGATGACAACAAAGTAATGTCTCTGTGGGCTCAAATGCCAAATTACAGAAAATGTAAATAAATTAACTGAGTCATCCCATTACTTTGCTGGCTAAGGAAGTTACACAAACAGTTTCTAGACTCTTCTAGAGCTTTGTGAAACTAGTGATGCAGTGCTAAAATAATTTCTTGGTGTATTACAGGATTATATTTTGGAGTGGGTAGTTTTGGAGCAGGAATCATTCTTCATTTGATACAGAGGTGTACCATGGAATCAAAGTCAACCCACCAGATGACCGGGACTAAGAGACATGTCTAGTCTTCTTTCAAGTTATTGAATGAATCCATAGAAATGTTATGATAAATTAGTCCAAGTTATAAATTAAAGAAATGATCAGAGGAATGAATGGGGCTCTGTACCCTCCGGAGGGGTGTGCCAATCTGTCTCTGCCATAGGATCTTGTTCCTGCAGCCCACCCATCCTTTGGAGGATTTAAGAACTACCTTGTAGCAAAACTGCCTCTCAGAATAAACTTGATGTTTTGGACTGTCTTATCTATGTGAGTTGGTGGATTTGTTAGTTGTTCCAGTGAATATACAATGAAAAGGATGTGCCTTTTCATTTTAATTTCCCTCTCCACTGTCATCAGTGCTTTGTGTTCAGCCTAGGGTAGTAGCATCCAGCTGGAAACCTCCCTCATCTCACATGACATTAGCTTATTTGGGCTGGTTACTCCTACCTCAGGTTGTTGTGGTTTTTTTCCTGTTTTAAGCATGAAAATCTGTTTGTACAAAACCATTGGCTTAGGTGATGCTGTGCAAATACAAGTGAAAAACTGGCCTAAGAAAACACCTAGTATGGGATGAAGCTGTCTGAGAGAAATTCTAGCTTTAGTGTAAAATCTTAGCCTAAAATCATAAAGGAAAAATACTTGGCATGTTCATGAAAATGAAGCAAGCAAAACTGGAGTCTGTGATATCACTGGTTTTATAAAGCAGCTCCAGAACAGTATTTCACTTCAGGAGGAGTCATCATCAGCTCAGTGGATGAATAATAATTTTATGCTTTGGTGTGGATCTTATTTTGATGTAGTTATGGGTGTTTCTAACGCAAGTCCAGGTTGCAGTTAGGTTAAAGTCTTCCTTCCTTTCTGTGGTGGTTGACTGGTTGTGCTTTTCATAGCTCTATCAAGTCAGTGATTGAAAAGAAATCTGAAATATATTTTGGTTCTTTTTTTTTTCTGCCTTGCTTTTTGTACAGTAAAGGTATAACCCATAAGTTTTGATCTTGGTCATCTTTGGAATTAATTTTTAAGACTTTTTTTTAAGAGATTCAAAGTTTTCCTCTTTGCTTGCTCTGCTTCGTAAAAGTAATGTAAAATCATCACATGTCACATTAGCCTTTTAAAATTTTGGATTTTCTGATTTAGCATATTCATTCTGATATATCTGGTCTAAATTCAGAGGAGATGTGGGGGGTGACTTTTGGGACTCTTTTTCCTGTTTCTGAGTTGGCCTCAGATTAATACAATTTTTTTTATTACTTTCTGGAGATAAAAGTGCAGAGAGATAATACACCTATGCAGAAGTAATATCCGTCAATAAGGAGATGAGTAGAAAATATATGTATCCTGCAGAAATAGAGTATGTATTAGTTTACATTTCTTTCTGTATTTTGAGCCTTAAGAAGTGATAGGGTGAGCTGTTATTGCAAGCTTCTACTTAATCTGATATTTTAAGGTCTCCTTTCCATTACAGTCAGACAGACTTGCTCCACGTTCAAGTTGCTAGTTCTTGACACGCAGGATATTTTCCTTCTCATTAAAATGTATTTATTTATTTTGCAGTGAGAATAGCTTGCTTAAGATGCTTCTTTTGATCTTTAGTAATGTCACAGACTCAGTAAGACTGCTAGCACAAAGTGGTGTTTATCTCATTTCAGCTTTACATCCACCGTTAATTGGACCTGAATAATATAACCCCATTGCAAAAACTGTTCTGGTTTGCTTGGGCTCAGTATGATGTCCAAGAAGATGCAGCTATTATAAGTGCTCAAAATTGCTCTCTGTCTGTAACTGGAAGATTTCTTCATACGTTTCTGTGATTTTATTTGCATTTATTGGGTTTTAGGCCTTTTGAGAAGTAGGCAGGGGAGAGGGAAAGGTGTAGCGAGAAGTGAAAAGTTCTTGCAAAATGCAATTTATTTTTTTTTTAAGCTTGAATTTGTAATATCACTTATGTTTCTAGGGCAACAACTTAAGGTAATGCAGATCAGCAGCTGAAATGCTTTTGCTAGCAGCTGCAGAGTGAAGTTAGCAGGACCCACGGTCTGTTCTGCAGCTGATAGTGGGAGCTTTGTGGCTGATGGGGGCGGTACTTTTCCTGCTGCTCCCCGTTGTGGCCGTGGTCCTTTCGGGGAGCAGCAAGCAGCACTGGATGATGCCAGAGTTACCCTCAGGGAGCTGGCAATATAGGATCCTGTGAGTTCAAGGGTGTGAATAAAACCAGATTTCCTATAGCTCTGTCTCAGGCAAAGCTCTGAAAGGAGGGAGGAGGTGACAAAGTGAGCTCTCTCCAGCAACTTGGATTGTAGAGGAATGTGAAACTTCACAGTTTTCTCCCATCTTGCTCTTGAAAGTTAACACAAGAAATAGATAGGACTGAGAGACAGTTTTCTGACAGAAATCCCAGAACTTTCATTCCCAGAAGCTGAGATGGTGACAAGAAGCTGGGTGCTCAGCAGGGAGTTACCCAAGAATTTTGTTGACTGAGTTAAATCCTCCAGCAAGCAGGTGTCGGGTAAATGTTTTGATTCTTTGCAGTGTATATTTGCATATCTGAAGCTTTCTGGTACTTATGACTCACTTTAGTTTGCTCAAGTCTTAAAAGAGCAAACCAGCCAGCCCTTTAATTTTTATAGGATCATTGTGTAATGGTTTCAAGACCTGCATAGCCAAAGCTGGGCTCCTCAGTCCAAAGGTCTGACTTGTGCTACCCATATGATGGGAGGTGATGTACCTGCCAGTCCTGACTGTTAGCATCTTATGGGTAGCTATAGGTATGTCACACCTTAAATGGTGTAAAGGGACTTTAGCCACTGCTATGTGATGACCTCCCGCCCTGAATCCTTTTTGTATCAACACCTCTGATGAAACTCTCTTGCCCTCCCCAGCATGACCTGTCCTCTGTTTCTTGGCCAGGATGAGTAGATGTGGGTGTAACAGGTTGGACTGGAGCACCAAGCAGCTCTAGCTCTTCCAGACAGTTCTAGGAAGTGTTTTAAAGGTTTAATGCAAAGCAAAGCTGTATGCAAAGCAAAGCTGTATCTGTGCTGATATATTGTTTATAAAGCCTTTTTTTTTTCTTTATGCAAACATTTGGGGGGAACTGGAGGAGGGGAAAACATGCAGAGGGAGTAATGCTTGATGCCTTGAAGCATTTTTATTTTGATAAAAAAGCCGTTCCTGTAAATTTTTCAGTTTTGTCACTTCTCATTTGCAGGGATCATGAAGGATGATAACGTGCTCTCTGTAACCTTCTCTGGTGTATTTTTGTATGATACATTAATAAATTCCTTTAGTACTTGAGGAAAAGAAAGTCTCAACTTACTAGTTGCTAATCAGAACGTGGAAGTGGTATGTTTTTTTTTCTGAAAGCTGTAATTCAAGGTTATGCATGTGCAAAAATAGCTTTAGGCTACAACAAATATTTTCTTCGGCAGGTCTAGCTCATTTTATTGACATATTGTTTTGTAAACTGTGAGTGACTTGCATTGTTCTCAACCAAAATAACTTGCATCAATCAACATAAGAGGGTAATTCATTTGCATATTTTCATTGTGGAAATGTTCCAGAATTTTTGTAACTGTACGGTGCTAGACTTGAGAGAGGAAAAGTGCAATAACATTTTGGGTTTGTAATTTGGTTTTAAGTTATTCTTCACTTCTGTTTGTGCTAGAGAAGGTGTTGCGACCTTCTTAAATTTGAGCTTGGCATAGCATTGAATGAAAATAAACGGAGACTTAGGGGTGAAATTGTATTTTGTGACTGCGTCTCACATCAGTACAGCCTTAATGAGATGGGGAGAGGTTGGCTATTGCGTGCCATAGCAAAATGTACTCCAAAACACTTCTTGAGAAGAAATGCAGCAGTGTTAACTCTTTCCTTTCTGTTTGAGAAACTGAGGGCAGCAGAGGGGACTATGGCAGATATGAGCCTGATGAATTTTGTCAGGGCTGTACCTAGCACCTTGCAGCTTGCCAAAGATAATGTCTTTGAACGGGCAGGTGCTGGCTCCTGTTTGCATGGGGCACCGGAAGGTCTCAGAACCCCGTGAACTTCACTAGTCCATCGCTTGAGTGTAGTTAAAGCACAAGTTTCTGATGCTGATGAAATGGAGGAAGCAGTGTGGTTATCGCTGAGGATGGATTGATAGGAGGCAGCTTTTGGGGGAGTGTGAGCTTGTGTCTCTGTAGGTGTAGTGTGATGCCTCTTCCTCTCCCTGTCTGCACCTGGACTATACTGTGTGTATGACTTACTGATAGCTGCTTTTTTTTTCTCCTTTACACTTCCCTAGGGCAAGGGAGCAGTGGGGCAGGATGCTCCAAGCCTCTGCGTAAAGGTGCAGGCAAATGAGTTTACCCATGCCATCATTAAGAATAAAAACTCGTATTTTAAAGCCTCAGACAATGTAATGCAAAAAAAGTCTTTCTTCATTTTACATTATGCATTCTCTGTTGGAGTGCTTGGTTTGTTGCCAACATATGATATGTTGGCACTATGACCTTAATTCCTCACTTTTAAGCACCACCTTAGGGCATCTCACTGGAGGTGAGAAAGCTGCTCCAGGAGGCCTAGTGTTGGATGAGATTTGCCTGTCACCAGCTGATGATATCTTTTGAGAAACAAACCAACCAGCCACTTTTGTTTCTTGCTGGTTTTGTTCTTTAAACAAGATTCCTAGTATTTCACTCGAGGAGTTGCCCATGAACAGATAGCATTCAGGCTGATGGCTTTGGCATCTCTTGCTAGTGGCTCTCTGGTGGTGAACGTTGCATCAGTGATGTCGGTTTATTGTTCTCCTGCAAGGGAGACTGCTGCTGTGATTAAGCTATTGCTGCTGTAGAGACAAGAGCTGGAATAGGATTTTCTGGCTTTGAAGTCTAGTCCTGAGATGTAAGATTAGGATGTAACTGAGGTGCACAGCAGTACTGCTTGTGCTGACCAAGCCTAAACAGCTTCTCTGTGACTGGTGCTGAGAAGCAGCAGGGGTGGCCCAGCTCACTGCTAGCAAGGCTAAGTTGCAAAGAGTGTGCTGCTTCCTGCTTCCTCAGAATCCTGGGTTTCACTCCGCCTGTGCCCACACAGAAAACCCCTGCTTGTGTGAGGGGATGTTTTCAGGCTGGCTGTGCTGGTGATGGCTCAGAGCCCATATTCTGCTTTCACTCAAGCTGGTAATCCTCCCACTTCCCAGAGAGGACTCAGGCAAAATCCAGCTGAGTACCAGCAAGCTCCCCAGAGCTTTCCTACATTTTTTTCCCCAGATACCTGAAATAGTGGATGAATTTCCTGATTTGCTGGCAAAGAATCAAAGAAGTGCTTGACCTAGTAATGGAAAAATCCATCTGATTGTTCACTTGGGGACATTAAATGCAAAGGAAGCCAAAGAAGCTGGTATAGAAATATGGGCAATGTGACTGTTGGCAACTTGGCGAGACTGAGGTAGTCCCAGATGCTCTTATCTGTGCTAACTCTGCTGGGAGGTGTTGAGCTCAGTGAAAAAATGCAGTTGTGTTTTCAGGAACTTGCAAAGATTGAAATCTGACTTTACCCTGTACCAGTCTGAAGGCACTCTGATTTTCCTTCCTTTCCACAAAATCTGAAGTGTCAGGGTAGTGGAATTAAGCTGCCTTTTTTGACTGAAGTACATTTTATCATCCCAGTAACTTTGAATCAAGTGGTGCAGGGGCTTGAACTTGGGCTGTCTGCATCCCAAGTCAGCACGTTGCTCTTTGCTCTGTGCTTAATTGATGTGATCTTCAAGCAGAAACGAATTTGTGAGCTAATCTAGTGAAAGCCTGGTCTCAGAGCTTCAGTTTTTAATCTCTTCCTAGGAGACAAGTGATGTGTGCAGTAGATGGTGCCAAATACAGGGACCCAAACACTACACCCACGCTGGCAGAGACCGCGTACTCCCAACCCTGCTCTTTGTAATGACTTTATGCTGTATGAAAATTCATGAGCATTTTATTTTCCTTTGGGTTAAGAAATTATCTGATCAGCTGTCTGTCATTCTGAGAGTGTCTGGATGCAGCCTGTATTCCTCTTCCATCTTGACTCCTTTTAAAAGCTTCTGACAGTATCCACTGTCCTGGCAGCATCTGTGGGCTCTTTTTGGAGAGCACGCAGATGACTGAGGCCCAAAGCCAACTGGTGCAGTGCTCACTGAGCATTGCCATGCTTAAGTAGGCATGAAGGCTAGGGTTGGGTTGCCTAAACAGAGGTATCTGCTGCCATGTTAGGAGCTTTAGGGTAACACATCCTTGTTGGTACAGAAGGGCAAGGATCTCCCTTAGCTTCCAAGATGTGTCTAAGATGCCACCATGCTCCAGTGCTTGGGCAGATGAAACTCTTGTATGCCTCTGTTAATTAGGTGATAGCTTGCTACAAGAGGAAGAAAAACAGTCTCTATTTTAATGCAGTGTGGTGCTTCACAATTTTTTATTCTTTTCTGGCAAAACAGAAATTTATGTAATACTGATCCATTTTGCTAGTTCAATATATCCATTACTAAGGAAGTTGGAGCTATTTTTTTAGGAGAAAGTGCAGTAAAGACAAGTTGAAAGGTAGCAGTGTATTAAAGCAAATTCACTGTGATAAATCCCACTGGGATGTGCTTGTGTCTGATTCTTCAGTAGTGTACCACTGCAGTTTGGCATTATGCACAAGTTAGGTGTGCGTTGACAGCTTCCACTATTTTAATTTGCTTTGCTGTCATGTCTTGCGAACTTATCTCTAGTCACATGCTATCTGGTGCATTTAATAACTGGATATTGTTAAAATAAATCTTAGCAAAGGGAAGCTGGAAAAATAAACGAAAAGAGCTCGAACACTGAGAGAAGAATGCGAGTTTTCTCTTTTTTGTCCCTTTTAAAAAAAGTAAAAAAATTAAAAATCTCTCTTTACCTTAGTCTGGCACTATGGTAGGCAGTTTGTGCTGGCCCTGCAAGAACACATGTGAAAACATATCTCTGACCAGGCATTATAGGCAAATAAATACAGATAGCAACTTGTATCCTCTAATGGCTTTGGATATCCAACTTCAGAGAAGCTAAGCCTAACTTTTATTTTTTCTTTTTTTTCCTGAGCTTCACCAAACTCCAGCTCATAGGATCTACCCGTTTTCACCCTTCTTGAGTGCAAATGTGTTCTTCCAAATGCCATTTTAAAAACATTTCCAAGCAAGATTATGGTTCTTTCCTGAGGTCTAGACTTTTCTTTTTTCCATGTTTGATAAGTATCTTTACAGATGAAAGGTAATGTAGCATTTTAAACCAGTTTTATTGGACAACTTGCGTGCATGTCTGAGTCCTGATGTATACAGGCATACCTGCAGAAATGACTGAATTTACAGTGTGCTTTCATGTCTGAGCAGCCTGGCTGTGTGTCTCCATTCAAAGCAAGGTGAGCAGCATCCCCTGTCCTGAATCCCACATTGCCACAACTCTGAGATGTCTTCAGAGGAGTAAGACGGGCACGTCTGCCCCATGCCACATCCTCATTTGGGGATCTGGTCAGGGTTCCCTCTGCAGTGCAGACATCAATCTGAAATGCTGAATTATAAGATCTCAGTGTCTGGCTAAATTATGGTTCTTAAGTATCTCTGAAATTGTTAACACCTCTGGTTTTATTCTTATGGGAGACTCAGTTACCGATAGGGATTCCTTGTGCTGTGTGGGGCTTTGGAAGAGGAAAGCAGTAATTGTTGATGCCATGGAGAAGGCGGAGAAGCAAGAGCACCTCATGTAGTACCTCCTGGGTGCAGCACGGACCAAACTCTTGACCATGTCTGGTTGCTAGAACTATAATCCTTTGATGCCTCGTGCAAGAGGGGAAGGTATTACCATTCCCAGTGCCCAGCAAGGAATCATGCTTTCTCCCTTGAATTCTCTTCGGCTACAGTTGTACATCTGACCCCAGAGGGCTGTTGTGACAAGTTCCTTCATGTGCAAGGGCAACATGAAGCTGGCTGGATTTCAGCAAACTCTGGTGCCGAGTGGTTCTTGTGTTGTGTATATACAATTGCAGAACGCTTTCAGAACGAATAGTCCACGGCAGAGCTGTTCTAATGAGCTGGAATGCTGATTGTAGCATATCCTACCCAATCTCGCAGTGCTCCACCGAGCTGAAATACCTTCTTTGTTCTTAAAATAGCCCCCACTGATTCAGATTTTAATTGCAGATATTACAGCTGTCAAAGAAAAGGAGAGATGACCAGATGATTGTGTTGATAGTGTAAATGGAGTCTGGGGATATGTCGAGTTCCAGCCTTTAGATCTTCTTTCTTTCAAGTGCTGTTGCAGATATGCCTGTGTGCTGCAGTGAGTATGTGGAGCAGAGGCTCTCTCTAATGTTAAGATGACCCTGAAGTGAATTGTGCCTCATTATATCCACCATGTTGACTAAACTAATCTGACAATAAGTGTGTAGGGCTACAAGGGTTTCAGTGCTAGTAACAGTAACCAACAGGCATAGATATTAAGTGCACTGATTGAAGCTTGAATCTTGATAAATCATGATGGAGTTTACTAATGGACAGAGAGACTGTGATTCAGGAATTAAATTAAAATAAAAAAATAACCAAGGAGGTGATTTAAGTAAGAACAGTTTAATGCTTGGGCACCAGACTGAATGTTTGCATTGCATATCGACCAACGTTGGTTAGAGGGTGACAGCTCTTCTGAGTAAGTCAACTGAATCTTTTCAGCACAGACATGTCAGGAGTGACCATCAGCCAAGAGGCTTGCCATTGTTAGTTTTACTTCATTGCCTACTAATTGAGTTCTCATTGTGAGTTCATAATCAACCTTTGGAAAGAAACATGGAAGCCTGGCTTTTTCTTTTTTTTTTTTTTTTTTTTTTTTTTTTTGTATTTTTTCATTTCTGATGCCCAGGAGGATGGATTTTTGTTTGGGTGCAAGAGGTGTCCAGCAGGTTCCTCAGGCTGCAGGAAAGCACCATGAGCACAGTATGAGACCAGCCACCCTAGCTGATTATGGACATGGAAAGGAGAGTAGAAATCAGGGGAAGGCATCCAGATTGGGTCTGTAAATCTGTGCAATGCTAACAGCACAGACCAAAGCACTGACACTGAGGTACTATCTTCAAGCCATTCACTGTTTTGGAAAAGGGTAGGAAGTTGTCTCTTAAAGAGGAGAGGCAACTTCTGCCAACCTCAGGAGATTTCTTCAGGGTATATGAGAGAGGTGTGCATGCATGGTAGCACACCTTGGTGATCCTTTAGAGTTTGCCAGTGTCCCAGTGTTGCTGGCAAATGAAGGTTTCCATTACATCTTGTATGTTTATTATTAATCACTATTAGTTTTACATTTATACAATGAAAGCTCAAGTCAGGGGCTGGTAAGTGTTACACTTAGCAGATCTGGTCCTTAGAGAAGTATAGGACTTTATTTCCCTTTCCTGTTGTGAAAGGTAATATCCTTCATGGTTGTTGAAGGTTTGATTATGCCCTTGTAGCATTCTAATATGCCTGAAGGGATTTTGCTGGAACTTGATAACAACAACAAAAGCCAGAGCCAAGATGGAGAATGTGATTTTGTTTGGTTTTGTGTTTTGCTTGGAGTGCTGAAAATGGGGGGCGGATGTGGATTGTTCTGTGGGTATCACTAAAACATTTTTGTTGTTCTGGTGCATATTACTTTGTAACTACAATACTAATTTTTTTTTTTTCTGCTCCAATATGAGTGACAAGGAAGAAATTCTGATCTGAGCATAGTGTTACTGGCCTATGTGTGTAGCTAAATGCATCACATAAGCTAAATACTATGTTGGTAATGAATGGTACCATAATCTCAGGGTGTGGGGAGAGGTCTGAGAGTGCTCTGGATGCTCTGCGATGCCTGTCCTGGTGGAAGGATACTTAGCTCCCACTTCATTTTGTTCCTTGACACTTGGTTGATGTGAAAGGAGAAGCAAAATGAGCTTTCCTGTCTGAAATATTGACTGTCTTAGTAAGAGTCTATTAAAGTGGAAGGCAGGCTTGTTCTAAGGTTGCAAGAGCCACTGGAATTACGTTGTAGCCTCACCCAGAACTGGAGAACAGCAGAAATTGCTGGTGTGCTAGTGGTAGCATATTGCTGGCAGTAATTGAAGTGCCCTTTCTCCATGAAGTCTGCAGGATGAATGCGCATGCTTTCCAGCTATCTTGAGTTTTGGTGGCTTCTTTTTTGTTTCCACAGCTCCACAGCAAGTTTTGAAACATTGCAGCAGGGTTTTATCCTGAGCAAATTTTCCAGTGGAGGTATCAGAGGTTTCACTTCTCTGGACACAGGCGAACGTTTGCACATTTTGTGAGCAAGTGATGTGAAAACAAAAGCTTTGGAGGAGGCAACGTGAGCAGAAATGAGGAGCTTAAAAAAATTTCACCTGATGGCCAAACCCTGTAATTTCACAAGTAGGCGTTGTTTTTTAGAGAAACCAAAAGAACTCCCCAAATTTACAGCCCACTCTCAGATGGAAGGGAAGTGGAAATAATAATGAAAAAGGTGTTTGTTCATGGTCTGTTTGTACCTGCACAGGGAGAAGATTACTGAGACTAGGTGGTACTTCAGTCTGTCAGGTAGGGATGTAATGAGACCCAGTGTTCTGGAAAGCAGAACTGGAGGAAATAAGACACAGCTGAATTTTTCTTTTTGCAATGAGGGCAATTACCTATTGGGAAGAACTCAGGCAGAAATGTGATGCATGACTGTCACCTGCTTTCACAACTCAGTGCCTCTCTGGGAGAGGGGCTGTAGCTCAGTTAGAAGAGGTGCGCCTGATCCAGGAGCCGTTTGGCCTGAACTTGTTCATAGCCTGAACTGATGAGTCACGCAGTGTACTCTTGACCTTAAACTCCATGAGACTCTTGAATCACTCTTGTGTGTGCATTTTCAATATATTTCTTTAAAAGTTCTTGTATAATTAGAAAATTGGAATTGTTGCATCCTGAGGAGGTGGTAAGTATAAAGAGAGGAGTACTGTGTTTTTTGCTCTGTGTTCCTCAATACCTGCTTGTCCTCGGTGTGCTCAGCGGTACTGTTTGCTTTCCTTCTTGACCACCAGTTGTACTGCTGACCGTATCCCTTGCATTAGTCTGCTGGATAAACACTTGAGGTGCACTTCCTCTGAGGAGAAAGCGTTCTGCATTCAGGTGATGATCCATTAAAAAATGCCAAGTGAAGCTGAAAAGATTAATCAGCTAATTACATTAATAGCAGAGTGTTTTTTAAAGAAGGGGATTGTGCAATACTGAGATGGTATTGCACAACAAGTCACTTTGCAGAAAAAGGAGGAGGAGTGCTGCAGGGGACTCTGATACCCTCAGTAGG
This sequence comes from Merops nubicus, assembly GCF_000691845.1. NCBI lineage: Eukaryota > Metazoa > Chordata > Aves > Coraciiformes > Meropidae > Merops > Merops nubicus. Next base: position 1,120 of record NW_008602704.1, on the reverse strand, counting down.
TATCAAACTATCAAAATATTAAAATATCTTTCTTATTCTGTAGTCATAGGAGGAAAAAGAAAAACACTTTGGGTTCAATCTATTAATGTAAGACTGGGAGGAGACTTTCTTCCTTATTCCCATTTTATTTAACATTATATTATATGGAGACACTGGATGAGGCTTTCCTTGGAGTTAACATAATAGACTCCCATTTGAACTGATTTTTACCAGTATAGACTCGAAGGTTTCCCTTGGGCTACAAGGATAAATGGAAAATGATGGTGGATGGAAGCACTGTCATCAGCCCTCAGGAGAGGCTTCCTGGCCAGCTTATCCTTCCCATAGATGAATGAGGGTTGGGATCTGAAATGTCCAGGTCTCTGTGAGCCTGAGTTCAAACCTGCCCAGACAAAGGAGAGGCATTTTTGCTATGTAGAAGCTGTTGACACTGGTTGCAGCAGGGGCACGTCTGTGCTGATGGGCTGAGCTCACCTTCCTCAGCCTGTGGACTTGCTCTGGTCCGGAGGTTGTGTTACTGGGATAGCACCACTCAATAACTGCCTGCAGATGTCCTGCTTGAAGGTGATGTGGGCACAGCAGGCAGGATTGCTCCGGTGCAGGACCAGCCTCCTGGAGCCTGGAGGAGGCTCAGTGGTCCGATGTGAGCTCTTAGGCAGTGCAGATGCTGCACAGCTGATTTTGAGATCCTTATGTGGGGCTTCAGCTAACCTCATCAAACTCATGTGCTTGAAGTTAGGTTTCCAAATCCACACTTAGGCACCCATTAGGTTTCTCCAGAGCTGTGGTAAGCACCAATGTTTCTTACTTAAATTGGTGAAATTGTTGTTTATATGTCTGTTTGGCTGTAGGGCTGGCTTCTGGGACTACTATAAGCAACACAAAGCAGTGGTCATAGCTGGACTGTGGTGCTTTGCCTAGTTGTGCCATTAATGGCACATTCATCTCCATGCCAGGCAGAAGGTTGGTGGCCATGGTCTAAGTGGTGTAAAGACCTTCAAAAGCAGAGAGGATGACCAAGAAACTTCAGTGGATTCACTTAGGGGTGGCTGTCCAGGCAGGTCTTCAGGGCAAGGAGGGAGGAGTAGCAGTTGTGGGGCTGTGGGCGGGTTGCTCCTGA
>NW_008602703.1:0-265 GCF_000691845.1 Merops nubicus | reverse complement strand
TGTCCCCATGACACCAAGGAGGTTCTTCTTGGTGGTCACCATGACTCTATGACACCAAAGAGGTTCTTCTTGGTGGACACCATGACCCCAAGGAGGTTCTCCTTGGTGTCCTCCATATCTCCATGGTGTCCTCCATGTCCCCATGACCCCAAGGAAGGTTCTCCTTGGTCTCCACCATGACTCTATGACCCGAAGGAGGTTCTCCATGGTGTCCCTCCATCCTCACGTCCCCAAGGACGTTCTCCATGGTGTCCACCATGAACCC
>NW_008602702.1:370-2639 GCF_000691845.1 Merops nubicus | reverse complement strand
TGACTTCTCCGGCATGTTGGGCAAACGCGACCTCCTTAATTTAACGGGTGCTTTAGCAAATCACCGGCTCCCCCCTCACAGCAATTCTCAGCTCCGGTGTCCGCCAGCCGAGCTGCTTTTCGTGGGCTTATATGGCAACACGTAAACGGGCGCAGTCTCCAGAAAAGTACGGTCTCGGGGGAAGGGAGAAAGGTTCTTGTAATGGATTCCTTTCTGCCTCGCTCCTCTTACTAAAATCCCATTATATTGTATGGCCCATCATATTTTATTGCTGCTATATCGACATCGCATGATAGATCCCAGGAACAAACGCAGGGTCTTGGCATTTATTCCGTTTGTAGGCTGCAGGGTTTTTTTAAACAAATAGTAATAATTCCCAGCACTCATCGTTCAGCACCACAAAGTGATTTTAAAACCTTTTTTAAGGTGGCAAAATTACATCCCATGTTATCGGAAATGTGCTTCTCAATCTTGCTAATGAGGTAGGTTTTCTTTCCCTCCAGAGCCCGGTAGGGAGTGGGCAAGGCGGAGGCAGGAGCCCTCGGAGCGCCCGCGGGGCTCTCGGACACACCTGGGCGCATTACCCCTGCGCGGGTGCGGCCGCGGCCGCGCGTCCTCGTCCCGCACCTCCGAAGTTCCCAGAAAGGCCCTTCCGCGTGGAGCGAGTCTTGTTGGAAATCGCCCAGCGACAATTCCCTCTCCTTGGCCTCTCTCCTTCTTCCCTTCTACCACAGACCAACCCTCTCCATCTCCTCCTCTCTCCTCCTTGCCCGGCGCCACAGATAAACGCGCGCCCATCGGTGTAGTCGCGGGGGCTGGGTTGTGAAAGCCTCTCTGACCAACACCTTGAGTGCCTGTGCCCCTCTCCCCTCCTGGCTGAGGCTCCCTGCGCGCCCCAGCCAACTACAAGAGGCGATAATAAAGCCGATGTCCATCATGTCGCCTGTTCATTTCGGGAAGGGCAGATCCTGACCTCAATTCCCCAAGTGGAAGCTTGTTTCGGTCTTAACGCTGTGGACACCATTTACTCCAACCTTTACACAGACGTGTATGAACGCATATTTCTATTCCCCCCCCCCACCCCTTTCCCACCATTTTTTTTTCTTTCTTCCATTTCCCCCCTTAGCCGAAGATGAGGTACCCCAGTGTTTGCAGGGGACGTGGAGGACCTTCAGAGGGACAGTAGTACCCAGGCACACACCTGAGCCACATGCTCTCGCCTTCGCATGGGAACCCACTCGCATCATTTAACTCCCAAGAAAACTGTTGATCTCCTCTAAGTGTGAGGCTGAACCTTTCAATTTAGTGCTCGTGGCTGCGTCTCTTTTTCTTTGCAGCCCCCCACTCCCCCCCCCCCCCCCTTTTTCTTTTCTTATTTCCAGAGGCTCCCAGGCCCCCCCGGCGGGGCTGGGGCAGGCACAGGGCAGCGGGCTCCTGCGCCAGGACGGCACCGCGGAGCGTTTGCTGCGGGGGCAGGGAAGGGGGACGTGCCCTCACTTTTTAGCCAACTGGACCAGGATGAGCTCTCTCATTATTCTTTTTATTTTTGTTGTTGTTATTATTCCATTCAATTTTAAATTATCAGTTTGTAACTTGCAAAGCGCCTGTAAATTTACCTTAACTTGATTTCTTTCCTAGCCAATGGTGTTAGCGGCCGGCTAGCCTGTCCCTCCAGAGCATTAACCCTTGTCGCTAGCTGGAGGGAGTGAGAAGCTGAGGTTTGGCCCTGAAGAGCTGTGTGTGTAGATCTGGCACAGCTTTGCTCCCTTAACTCCTGGATCTTTGTTTTGGTGGCGACCATGGAGAGCAGGGAGCGCTGTGCTCTCATTTCCCTCTGGCTTTTACACACACACACGCACACACAAATCCCCCTTTCCAACTTTCTGCCTTTTGCGTTTCCCTTCCAGTTTTTTCACTTCTCAGACCTACTGGCAGCATTTGCCGAGATCTAGATCCCCGCCGTGGTAAGTGATGCTTTTCTCCATTGCAAAACTCTCTCAGCTCTCGGCTCGCTGTCCCAGGGATGGGTGTAGAAGTTGTATTTGTTTGGAACAGAATTGCCCAACCCCAGTGGTTTCACGTCAAGCAGCAGAGTAAAACTATTGTCGTGTATTAACTCTGAATGGGAGCAAACAGACCAAATAATCATTGCTGGCTCAGACAGTAGCACGGCACTAATGTCATTCTTTTTAAGTCTGCAAAGCAACTTTTTTTTTTTTTTTTTTTTTTTTTTTTTATAGGGAGAGGAACCATCTGTTTTTGTTCTTTT
>NW_008602702.1:0-281 GCF_000691845.1 Merops nubicus | reverse complement strand
AGGTGTTGCAGACACACTGATATCACTCTGCAAGCTTCGTGCAGTACCTGGAAACTCACTCCATATTTGGGGGGAGGGGTTGGAGAGACGTTGCATTTCTAAAACCTCTATATTAAAAAAAAAAAAAAGTCAACTACAGTTGATGCCTTCTGGACATTTATTTTTAATGTACAGTCTGCAGCTCTGACTGGATCAAATTCATGATTATTCAGATGAGGCTGAATTTGAATAACTTGCTGGTTTCTCTTCCCGGCCCTCCCCCATCACCCCTCCTCCCCCTT
>NW_008602701.1:2573-2776 GCF_000691845.1 Merops nubicus | reverse complement strand
TTTTCCTTGCTTAAAACAAATCTTAATTTTGAGTTTTTTGTTTGTTTTAGAGGTGTCTATCGTGCTGGGGGAGGCAGCTGCTCCGGGGCCACCCCTCAGAGCAGCCCCCCCCATAACCTCAGGGTCTGCACCCCCACCCCTCAGCAGGGGGATCCCCCCGTCGCAGGAGGAGCGAGGGGGCTGCAGCTTTGGGTCATTTTCCC
>NW_008602701.1:951-2529 GCF_000691845.1 Merops nubicus | reverse complement strand
GTCATTTTCCCGGGTTTTTGGCAGTTTCCCCTGTGAGCGGGCAGGGGTTGAGCAGGCAGCTGCCTGCATGCCAAGGGCATTACCGGGGTGGATGCTCCACCCCCCTCTCCCCACCTCCAAAAAGTGGTTCCTGAAGACTTTTTATGATTATTATTATTATCCTATTTGACTTTGTACACTCTCTGTAACCATTTCTACCTCATTTTGCAACATATTGTACATGAAAGTATTTAATTCATGTCTTATTAATGTCGGAGAAAGAAGATGCTTTTGAGCTGTAATGGTCTACCTCAAGAAATGCTGTATTTTAAAAGAAAAAAAAGTATTACACAGTATTAAAGAGATTACCTGAACCAACACCCGGCTCGGCGCCTGCTCCCAGTCACCCCCAACCCGTTTTTGAGCCCCCCTTGGGGCAGTGCTGGCCCTTAAAGGGGGGGTGGCTCTTTGCCAGGTGGCTCTGGGTGGGGGGCAGGAGGGATATTGGGGTTAGGGCAGAGTGGGGGGTGTGGAGAGGGTGTTGTAGGTGGAACCTCCTGGGTTCCAGTTGGTGCCCGTTGCCCCTTGGCACCACTGACCAGAGTCTGGCCCCAGCCTCTTGCCCCCCTGGGGGCATCAGATCCCCTCTGAGGCTTCTCCTCTCCAGCTGAACAGCCCCAGGGCTCTCAGCACCAGCTCCAGAGCCTCCCCTGGGCTCTCTCCAGTGGCTCCTGGTCTCTCTGGAACTGGGGGAACTGGTCCCAGTGCTCCCGAGGTGGCCTCCCTGGGGCAGAACCTCCCTGGCCCTGCTGCCCACACTCTTCTCAAAGCCCCCAGCAGACCATTGGCCTTCTTGGCCATAAAAGTCCATTGCTGGCTCATTGTCCAGCACATTGACATCCCCACTTGTTCTCAGCAAGCCAAACACACCCGTGCCCCCCCTGCTCCATCACTGCCCCATCAGTGACGTGGCCTCGTGGATGCCAGCAGTGAAAAGCCAGGAGCCCCGTGGCTACCTCAGCACGTCCCCCCAGCACCACTATGACCCCACAGGAGGGGACAAGTCCTTGGTGACAGCACAGGACCAGACCCAGTTCCCTCCATCCCTGCAGGACCCTGATGGTGCTCCAGGGAGGGATTTGTTTTTACCTTTTGCTGCTGTTATTAGTAGAACTAGGGGGAAAAGCAGCTCCCAGCTTGTTGGTGCAGTGGCCTGGGGGCGTTTTGGTGGGTGGGAGGGCGAGGACACGGTGGCATCTCTGGCTGGTGGCCAGGAGGTGCTGGAGCCTTTGTGCTGGTGCTGGTGCATCCGGAACAATGCGGCAGCTCCGGCCTTTTATCGGGACCCCCGAGGATACTGCACCATGAATAAATTACGTGGTGGATGGGCTGTGGAGTCACCAGCAGGGAAAATGGAAGATAGGCTCCCTCCTCCTCCTTCTACTTTCTCCTCCTCCTCCTCTTCCTCCCAGGGCAGACGCTTCCCAGCACCTCAGGTTATTAAACTGCGTTTGCAGCAGGACTCTGCCCTCTCAGACCCAGATCCTGGCCCAATCCTGTGGGGGTCTGAGCAGCAGCATCCCTGGTGTCCCCCCCCCC
>NW_008602701.1:598-920 GCF_000691845.1 Merops nubicus | reverse complement strand
CTGTGGGGTGATGGGACACACACCAGCCTTTCCTCCTGCCCTCTGGCCTTTTTGGCATCAGTCCCAGCTCCCCCACGCACCTTCCCGGCACTGCCTGAACCTCCCTCCCCGGGAGGTGCCCCCAAAGCTTTCAGCAGCAAATGATGCCTCGATCAGGGTCCTAAAAATCCTTCAGGGCAGGGTGAGGCCCATGGGCACCGACTCATCTGGCAGCTGGAGGATGCTCAGAGGAAGCAAATGCCCCACGGAGCCGGGAGAGGCCGAAGGCAGCAGGGGAGGATGGAGACCCCCAGCCTGAGCCCATCCCGACCTCCCGGCTGGG
>NW_008602701.1:0-237 GCF_000691845.1 Merops nubicus | reverse complement strand
CTGTGCCCTGAGCCTTGGGCTTTTTGGTGAGATCTGAGAGAGCTGCAGCTTGATGGGCACCTTGGTTGGAAAGCCGTGGCTGCATTGCCACCTCGTGGCTGGGGGATCCGCGCCCCAGCCCCCGGCAAAACTCGGGTTAAACTCGACTGTGCTCCTTCCATTTGGGGTGGGAGAGGGAACTGGGGGTCCCCAGCCCAGCGGGGTGTGCAGTGACCCCCTTTTCGGGGAGGGGAAGGG
>NW_008602700.1:0-12645 GCF_000691845.1 Merops nubicus | reverse complement strand
TAATATATATAATTATGATATAAAACAATAAAAATAATGCAATAAGTGCATTATTTTTATGCTAAGAGATAGCATCTTAGCAATATGCTAAGGGGAAAGTGGGACATGCTATAAAATTCTCTTTGAGTCTGTGACATGGTCACGTGTGGCGTGCTTGCTGGAGGCAGTCATGAGTAGGTACTGTTTTGTCCCTGGGAAAAAGGTAGATGGGGCAGATGCAGAAATGTCTACTCATTGACAGTTCATACTGCCAAATAATTCACAAAATAAGTTTACCTCACATTTATGGTTTGCATTTTCAATGTTTGCTTCTCTGATATTTCCCACAACAACAACTCTGAAAAATATGCAAGCCTTTTCTCAAAAGTCCTTCTTCAGGGATGCCTTAGCCTTCCAGCTAGACAGTTTAGGCTGTGTGACAAGGATTTTCTGAGCAGAATCCTTAGTTTATACTAGTAGCTACGGTCAGAGTAGCAGTTATGGCTACATTTCATGTACAAATATGATAAATTAATCCCTTTTAACTAAAAAAGCTAAAGATAAATTCAGATTGAGCTGTTGTCTTAGATTCCTAATTATTTTAATTATAATAATTACAGTATTGAGAATACTACATTGATCTGTTATATCAGGCACTAGAGTAACTAAAAAATGCCTTTCAAGTGTGGGTTATATTAGTCCTCTCCACTATTACGCTGAGTGGTTCTCCTGTCTATCTTAATGTCCAACCATGTACTTGTATTTATCAGTTCCTCTCTTGACTCTAACACCTTGTACTCTCCTATCATGTGATTCAAGCTCCAAATCCAACCTTGATGTATTTGGAGTGGCCAGGATTATGCTTCTTTATCCGTCTGTATCATCCTTATCTTACGTGTCAGATTTCATCTTCAGGACTCTGTCAAAGATACTAGCCTGAACACAACATTCTTTTTTTTCCCTTTCCTTTGAAGACCTTAATTTTTCTTTCAGTGTTGGCTTTCTCTCATCTTATCAACTGAACAACAGTATATATGGAAGGAAAAGTAGAATTGTATCGTGGAGATAGACATCAGAATACTGTTATATTAAAACCGCTGGTGGCTGATGAGAAGGGAATTTACAGTTTTGATGTTTTTGGCTCTCAACTATCTAAACACAAGCAGAAGTGTAGTTGATTAGTAAAAAGTTATCTTAATAAATTTTTAAGATTATTATTTCCTATTAATGACAAGGTAACCGTATTGCAACTAACAAAACAGCATTTCACCACCAAATACACACTTTCACATATAGGTGCCTGGCTTAAAAGTTCATTCTCCTGGCAGTTTCAACCCCTCACATCTCTGGGGGGTGTGCTGTTCTTGCTTACAGCCTACGGGCAACTTGCTGATGGCACATCAATGTGGTTATTCAACAATAAATAAAAACTCCTACCGATTCTGTGATGAAAGGAAGCAACTTTCACGTTCGTCTGGGCTGCTGTTTCTGATCACCTCACCCTCCATGACTGAGGACCACCTAGCCATCAGCCCTAACTACAACACATAATTAAATACTAACACTGCATATACAAAACTCAGATCCTATAAGTTAGGATATTTGTTTTGTACACGCAGTGGTAGTGTTTAATAATGTGTAGAACAAATCATTAGTACTAAGTGTGTTTTTAATGAACGAATTTAGAAATGTTTTTGATTTTAAATTTAAGAACTGGTAAGATTTAATAGTATACGGATAGGTATACATTGTAGCTGACATTTTTTTCAGTAGCAGATACTCTCAGCAGAGTAATCTCTATTTTCCTAACATAGATAGTGAATGAACCCATGAACAACATGTGGAGAAACAGTTGCAACACAGACACTGTTCACCACCAAATTTCAGACAACACACAGGTATCACAGGCAGAAGTACAATTTGCCTTCTCTAGGAGATCCCATCACGCTCACCATCAGACAGAGAATAAACATTTGTTTACTATATATCAGCCCTCTCCTAGGATGCATGTGTAAAGTACACAGGATTTTATCTCTTTTCATCCACACGTTTTTTATTTACAAAGTGGAAACAATTAAATTCTTCCTTGTTCTCACATTTCAAGGTGTTGAATCTGCTTCCATTCTAATATATTATTTACAGTTAAATCTTTAGAAAAAACTTATTCAGTTTTAATCTATAGTTGAAAACATTCTTATCTCTAGAACTTTTAAAACTAATTCATTAATAGCAGCAAAACTTTTCATCTTTGATATTTTTCTTAGCAAAGATTAAATTTTTGACCACACAGCCACTAGACTAGTGATTATTCCTTTGTCTGCTACATGGGAGCTGTGTTTTCAATGATGCAATAATCTTACCGGTAAATAACAACATAGAGATTACTTCACAGTTTTACAACTCTAGCTTCAGCTTGGCATGCATAAAGTGCTCATTCAGTTAAGTTTATATTCTTAGTGCAGGTCTTATATTAATACTTCTGCAAGGTTTCATTTCCATTCCGTTCTTCATTTGCCTAAATTTCCTCTAATAAAGAGAGTTATATATATTCATTTATATTACAAATCTGCCATATTTCTATACTGTATTAAATCTAATTACTTATACCTCATTGTTAATATTTATATTTGTAATGGTTTTGTTACAAATATTATTACATGCTGAAACCTAGTTATTAGATGCTAAAATCTAGTTATTAGATACTGAAACCTAGTACTAATTAAGAAATGCTAATCTCTCTAGGAAATGTATATAAGATATGGGGAATCAAAGAGAGAAACAAGAATCGTGAAAGGTTGAGAAAATGTGATCTACAGATAAAGGCTGTGATAAGTAAATCAGTTTGTCCAACAAGAAAGATAACTGAGGTAGTACTTAGCTTGACATTAAGACGCTAAGGGTTAACTGTTCTCAAGTTCCAGTGCAAGCCAGACAAGAAATGTTGACACAACTTGCAGAAACAAACTCTTTGGGCAGTTAAAAAAAGATTATACTGGGCATCCAGTGCACTTATATCCTGAATAAATGTTGGACACCGATCTGTCAGGAATGACCTGGCTATAACGAAGTCTACCTCAGGATCTTGGAAACTTGCATCTACGTATTTCATGTTTCTTAGTAATAAAAATCTACCTAGAAATTAAACATAGCTTCAGTAACAGCATAACCTGTGAGACTAAAACTGGTTTATGATTATAACTGAACATGCATTAAGTTTGCTTTGTAAAAAGTCTTGAAGCTCTGCTCTGTCTTTGAATTGATATTGCAAAAACATCCCTTGATGCATGTACACATACATTAGACAGACCTAGCAAAATTCAGCAATGGCCTTGCAAACAAAACATGCAATTATTAGAAAGAAAACTTGAAAAAGCAAATGTGTGCCAATCCCACACTGCTTTAACTTATAAAGTTTATGCATGACAAAATTTTGTTAGTATTATTGAATTAGTGACTCATGGTTGGGTTTTTTTTTTTTTTTTTTTTTGTTTAAACCTTGAAGGCATTTCAGATTTTCTCAGTTCAGGAACCTGGATAATTTCCTCACTTGAATTTCTAAGACCCTGATTTACACTCTGAATTCAACAGCTGAAAATCTGCATGCTTAAGAGCTAGCTTTATCCAAGTCAAATCACATTGCCTCAGGTGAAATGCAGGAGTATCAAGGATTTTTTACCCCATCTTCTCAGGAAGGTGAACAGACAGGGATTTTATAATGCCCACAAGAGGTAAATGCCAGAAAATCCCAAGGCTCAGGTTCAGAATTCAGGCTTTGCTGAGCTGCCTAGAGATTCTTCTTTGCAACCAAATAGTCCACTTTTTGTATTTTTACCTTACATAGAAGACCTACGGATATACTACATGAGAACACAATATCTGTGCTCTTAAGAGGTAAAAATAAAATAAATAAATAAACAAATTTCATTTGTAGTTTCAAATACTTCTCATCTTTCATTTTTGATCAGTATAGAGAATTTGCTTCAAGATGAGGGTCTTATGTTTCATCAAAATCTTGATTTTTTTTTTTTTCTTTTTTTTTATTGTAGGAACACCTACATGTGACCGGCAACAAACTTCAGAATCCAGCACTGAAGGGTATTTTAAATAAGTACTTACTGAGTACAATAAATTACAGAGTCCGCAACAAGAGTGTATAATAGTAGACTATCTCAAAATAGCCTGCAAAGTTTAAGTAGCATCGTCTCCTACAGTCAGAATGTTACATTGTGTAAGTTTTGATTAAATATTTTAGTTCACGCACATAGTTGTTAAATACCCTAAACTAATTTTCAGGCTTTTAAATTAAATTCTTTTATTTTCTTCTATTTTCCTTGCCACAATATTTTCACCACTAAAGCAGTTTTCATCTATGACAATACCTGAATTTCAAGAAAGTAGCATCGAAATCAAATATCACTAGTGTAGGAGGAATATTTTCATTTGTAGTCCAAAAAGTAGCATACTGAAGTTTTAGTAACACCTACAAAGGCAAAAAATGTGGACAGTTGCACAGCTGTAACTTACTGACAGACAGTCTTAAGTGTCACAAACTGAAATCACAAGCTGAAATCCAGAGCTATTGCTGACAACCTGCTTTTTTTAAGTCAGGATTCTATGTTGCTTTTAAAGTGGACAAAATATAATTTAAAAGTAAAAATTAATTAAACCAATAACTCCAGCACTACAAAATTTTATTATTCTATACAATGCAACACAGCAATAAAAACAGTAGTAAAAAGCCCATAATGCACTACTATAGCTTTTAAGTGCCATAAAAATGTACTTTCAAGACAGTAGCACATTATAGTTTAAGTGAAGCTCTTCATTAGATAGTATGAGAAAATGAGGCATGAAAGGAAGATAGAAAAGCCTTCTTAATAGTTCCTGTGCAGATAATGTAGGCTGAAGACAATCAATTGCCATGCCTCATTTATTTTATGTTTTTGAACACTTAAAGGCAAAATGTTAGTATTTGCTGTACTATTGGGTTTCACAGACCTGCATCAGTAATGACAAAACAGATTTGCATATTGTGATATAATTTATATGAATCTATATTTAAATGCGAAGAAAGGTAACACCTACTCCATTAGTCTGGATCCATCAAAAATCATGCTGGCCTACTAATTTGGTTCGTCAGCAAAATGACCCAAGCTATCAACCCAAAGGTTCATAAACATACCATAAATTGCATGAAATGTATGTCAATAATTTAAACGTCACATTAAACACCCTAACAAATCAGACTGACTTTATACAGTCTGTGCAGCTACTCCTGATGGAACACAGAGACTAAAAACTGTGGTTTTCAGTGGATTTTTCACAGTGTTTTTACAATTATTTCTGAAGTGCTATGATTTTATGTGATAGTCATACCACCATGTTTCAAACTCTTATTACCTCAAATGGTTCTTAATATCAGTAATGAAACATACTATTCAGCTGTGCTAGAAACAGGACAGGGAGAGCCAATATATGAAAAAATATTAGAGAAAAAGGTGTGCTGGAAAAAAACAAAACAAAACAAAAGAGCGTTGCATTACGTTCTTTAAAAACACAGAAAGCAGCAATTTTATCATATTCAAAATCCACTGCAAGGATCAAGATAAAACTGGTTAGTCTTTCTATGTAAAAGTTCTAGCTAATAATAATAGCCTAAATAAAAAAGCATATATTTTTCTATTCTTCAAGAGAAATGAGATACAGCCAGGACTTCTACAGACTTCTCCCTGCACATTTTCCCTATGTATTTAGAAATCTGGGTAACAGGAAACAAGTCTGATCCAATAAACCTCTACATTAATATTTTTAACTTACTGGCTTCACTCCTGTAACCTGCTTGGCAGTACCATTATTTTTATCATTCCCCAAGGAAAATTGTCACTGAATGTATATGCCCCAGTAATCAAACATAAGGGTAAGGTTTGACCTTGGTGTTTTGCTACTGCACAAAAGCCAGACCATACTACTAATATATTTGGTAATATATAAATAGTATTGTAGATTAGCGATTTTCTAAACTTGTGTAGGAAATCAGTATTGCAAATAATTAAATGAAGTTAAGTTTTACTGGTGCTTAACTTTTTTTTTTTCTTTTTTTTTTTTAATAAGCGGTATTAAATCAACAAAGAAAAGCTGCTACTTCACAGAAGGCAAATAATCATGCTCACAGAATACAGCAGTGGAACCAAGACACAGAAGTGAACCACACACAGTAGTGAATAATGAGGGCATCTGGAACAATTAATCACCTCCAGCCATGTGCACAAGGGAGCAATGAAAGCCCAGTAGGTTGTAAGAACTTTGCATGTGTACAGTTCTAGGACTGCAACAATTCTGTTGATCAGACTTTAGAACTGAAGTTTCTACAGTCTATCTCCCAGAGCAGAAATACAAATCTTGGTGAAAATACCTACCTTTTGATTTACTTTCTCACACTACTTCCTAGCTAAAGGTAAATGAATTAACTTTCAGAATTTTCCCTAACTGACAAGTACATGCAAGAGACAAGGTAATGAGGCTCGTCCACTTTGGCTCACTAGGTACAAAAACCTGAAGTACTTCTTGAGTCTGCCCTTACTGAATCCAGTCGCACCAAAACACTAGTGGTAATGAATGATTAGCAAGGGTTGTTGGTGGAGCTGTTGCCACAAATATTTCAGTTTAAAGGTTAGAGATTCACAAAATTTTGAGAGGTAAGGAAAAACTTCCGAATTTCTTGTTTATTAAAAACCTTACAATTTCAATAAACTAAAATCATATTTTTGGCAAGAGTGGAATATCTCATAGTACTTGTCATTAATAGAGAGCTGTGGCTCACAGGTTCACAAAAAACAGAGCTATTTTCTAAATACAGTATTACAAAATTGCAGCTTTTTCTACAGCAAAACATAACCGTGGTTTATATCTAACCTGAGAATCCTTGACTGTCAGGGTTTCAACACAGGGAAACATGCTGTAAAAACACTTTTTTCTGTTTCATAGAAAATGCTGGAGAAACTTTTATGCTTAGACTGAAAGAAAGCATATAACTCAAGACTCAGCGTTGTGGGCTGAAGCAAGATTTGGGAATAGCATCCAATGGCTACCATAATCTAATGCTGAAAAGGAAGGACAGTGTTTTACAAGCTACCAGATAGACAACTGAATCTGATACGGTTTCCATTAAAAACCTGCTAAACAAAATTCCACTCCTCCCCAGTCTATTACATATTGCTGCTTGTCCATTCCTAAATTATGGATCTGAAAGAACTGCTGTAGACAATACCCTTCCTATGTGTTGTGGTTTAAAACTGGCTGGTACCTAAGCCCAGCACAGCTGTTCACTCACATGCCTTCTACATCTCTGTGGGATGTGGGACAAAAGCATAAAGTGAGTATGGCAGGTGCAGCCACTGTGACAAAAATCAGGGCTTGCCAGAGACCTGGTAAAGATTGTTTTGGTGTCTCACAGCTACTAAATGGTGCCTAAATTACTGACACCTCACGGTGATTAACCAGTGCCTCAGGGTCCAAGCCCTTAGCCTGCCTTTGTGGTAGGCTTGCTCCCCACTCATTAGAATAACTACAGTGCACACCCAACTAGGGTATAAAAGCAACCCCATCAGAGAGACAACTTTGAGTCTGTTCCCTCAGCTGGATCTTCCCCTTGGATCAGGGACACCCTGCAAGTGTACTTCAGCAGATTGAGAGAGCCTCACCCCACCTTTAGTGAGTGAATATTTCTTTTGGATATATCCTTGGGTGAGCTCTTACCCCTTCAGGTGAGACACACCCTTTGGGTACCTTTGTGTGGGTGGTTTTCCCTTTATAAGTGAGTAAGTGTGCACACATTTTGGTTCATCATTCTGGGAAGAATAGTCTTTAAAGCTTAGGAATTAGCTGTGTTGTAGTATATTCCCAACTGATGTCCAAATTTGTAATTTGGCTTTGTTGGAAGAAGTACTGAGTAATTTTGGCTACAATAAATCCACATTTTGGGGAGCTACTCTTGTCTGTTTTGTGGGTGACTCCATGACAGTGAGAAAACTCATGGGTTGAGATAAAGATGGTTTAATAGGTAAAGCAAAAGCTGTGCGTGCAAGGAAAGCAAAACAAGGAACTCATTCAGTGGTTTGCACTGGCAGGCAGGTGTTAGCCATCTCCAGGAAAGAAGGGCTCCATCATGCATTAACAGTTACTCGACAAGACAAACACCAGCACTCTGAACGTCCTGCCCCTTCCTTCTTCCTCCAGCTTTTTATGCTCAATGTGACATAATATGGCCTGGAATACGCCTTTGGTCAGTTGGGGTCAGCTGTCTCAGCTGTGTCACCTCCTAATGTCTTGTGTACCCCCAGCCTGCTTGCTGGTTGGGGTGGTGTAAGAAGCAGAAAATGCCTTGACTCTCTGCAAGCTCTGCTCAGCAGTAACAACAACATGCCTGTGTTATCAACACTGTTTCCAGCACAAATCCAAAACACAGCCCCATACTAGCTACTGTGAAGAAATTAACTCTATCCCAGCCAAAACCAGCACAGTACGACAGGACATGACTCTTGTAAAAAGGAAGAGAGAGAAAGAATGAGAGAGAAGGAATCAGCAGTACCTGACAGCTGTGTGATGATGGTACAAGCAAAGGACATAACCGATTTCCCAAAACAACATTTTGCAATGTCAAATAATATCTAGTAGTGTAGTCACTTTGCAGAACATCACGGGATGAAAGTAGCATAGGCACAACAAAAAATAATAACTATTGACTTTAAATGTAATGTGTTCTTTCTGATACATTTGCAAAGAATTTACAGCTACTACAACTAACCTGTTTTAATTATAAAACTCTCAGCATATTTTACTAATGGTAAACAAAATGGTTGGAAGGAAAAGAAACATAGGAACTTGAAAGCTAAGAAGAAAATTAAATATAATATTCAGCTTCCAGTATTACCAGAACCCTTTCTCATTAATTCTCATTATTAAGATTTTCACAAGATGAAAGCAGGGGGTTTTGTGATTTATGACCATTGTGAGGTAAGGACAGGAGCTAAGAAACGTAGGAGCAAATGATGTCAGACTGTTTAAAAATTTCAAGGTAATAGTGATGATCACAGTAAAAAGGAATATTTTAATTATTATTAATTTTAACACTTGTGCCAATAACATTTGCCTTAGCATTTTTAACTAAATAACACTTTCTAGCCTTGACGTTTACCCAGAAATTTCCAAGGAATTGGAAAAAGATGTCAGTCATTATGCTTACATCTGCAAGACATATGAGTTCCTGTCTACAGCTCTGAGGTATTCACTTATCTACATCCCACTCTTTTGTACTGTCTTTGCCCTCAGTGGTGAAACAGGATCTTTGTTGTCCCAAGTTTTCACTCCTTCCATTATTCAGGTAGCTCCCTACCACAGACTGATCTATGAGTATAAAATATGTACAAATCAAAAAGCAGGATTTTAACATCTGTCTAGCAAACAGAGCTGGAAGACAGAGTCCATGTCTAACAAGTGCCAGTTGAGTGCCCTGTATTCTTTTTTCAATTCTCTTTAAGTTTTGAACTCTTAAGTTTTCATGTTGATTAAGGCACAAAAACATAACGTGCCTTTAGACAATCCCTTTGATCTCCTAAGAATTTTTTTTTTAAGAGCAGCAAAAAAGAAGTACAATCTATTATAAATATAGGCATGAAAAGATTTAATATCCAGTAAATAACTAAGAGAGAAACTTGCTTAATCAGGTTATTTTTACACCTGTTCATCCAGGTCAGCAGAGAAACTAAGATGTATACCAATTGCATGTGGTATTTCAAGGTTTCTTTGTCACAGAGATTCTTTATATTATGTTCATTTCTGCTATCATACCCAGGTGTGAAGAATAAAACTAAATATATTCTTGTCCTTGGATCAGGATTCTGATGTTACACAGTGTTGTTTTATCAAGATGGGTGACAGAGACAGAAATGACAGATACTCATTCAATGACAGAATGGTGATCAGTCTCTGCAAGTCCATTAATATAGCATAATTCTTTGCCATAAGTCGTTAGCTCTGGTGGAAACAATGTCTTGAGGTAACAGCAGCTGTCAAAGACACTATAAAAAAAAAAATCATGGAAGGGCACATAGTTAACTTCACCATCTCTCTGTATGTCTTGGGGTCCTTAACAACTTAGTTTTTTTTTCTATTATTTAAAATCTGTCTGTCTAAAAACATTTTCCATTACTTTATAACACATGCTTAACAGAGCCTGAAATTTAATGGAATGCATAGGCTTCAAAGAACTGTATGGATTTTAATACATAGGAAATTCTGATAAAAAAGTTCAAAACATTTATCATTAGTTATGAACACTGCTCATAAAGAAAAAGATTTTACTTTTGGCACTGAATTTAATGGGAATAGAACAAAGCAACTTTTGTTTGTTTAATTGTTTTTTTCTTTTTCAAAATAAACCTACTCTAGATGCCAAGACTGAATAAAGGACTTTGATATAAGGAAAAGAAATTGGTTCATGAGGTGAGAGACTTTTTCCAGGGAGAAATCACCAACACTCTATTCAAGTGGGCTAGTTCACTGAGGTCCATGCATTGCTAGACCTTCAGATCAGCAACTGGAACACAGGAACCACACCTACAGAAAACATTACCAAAGACATGTTACTTCTTTTTATAAGACATTAAGACTTTGTGTGAATAGGCTAACTTAAAAAAGTACTATACTCTTTTTCCTCAAGAAATTGCTGACTGACATCCTTATCGATCACCATAACCAAGAACACTGTTCAGGGAAAAGAGATAAAAACCATAGTGAGATGCCACACAAAAGCCAGAATAGTAGAAATTCTCTCATGCTTAACAAGAGCTTCCCCCTTTGCTGGTCTTTTGACAAGGACTTAATCATTAAATGGTTTAGGTTGGAAAGGACCTCTGAAGGTCATCTAGTCCAACTGCCCTGCAGTGAGCATAGACATCTTTAACCAGATAAAGTTGCTCAGAGCCCTGTCCAAACTGGCCCTGAATATTTCCAGTGATAGGGCTTGTATCACTTCTCTGGACAACCTGTTCCAGTGTTTCACCACCTTCATCTTAAAAAAAATCTTATATCTAGTCTAAATGTGCCCTCTTTTAGTTAAAATCCATTATCCCTTTTCCTATCATAACAGACCCTGCTAAAAAGTTTTTCCCAATCTTCTTATAAGCTCTCTTTAAGCATTGAAAGGCAGCAGTAAGGTGTTCCTGGAGCTTTCTTTTCTCCAGGCTGAACAACCCAAACTCTCTCAGCCTACCTTAAGAGGAAAGGTGTTCTGTCCCTCTGATCATTTTTAAGGCCATCTTCTGCATCTGATCTAACAGGTCCATGTCTTTCTTGTGCTGAGGACTCTAGAGCCGGACACAGTACTCCAGGTGGGATCTCATGCCAACACTCTTAAGAGTGTTTTTCTACTATCTATGATCACTTTGGCTATAAAATTAAACTTATGCACCCCAAGAACCAACAGGAAATAGCTATAATGTATTATTTTCATTTTCTGCTGACTTAGAATGTGGTAGTGCTCAAGTGCTCAACTATGACATGTCATTCTTACAACAGCTACTACAGGATTCTGGCTTATTTATACCTCCTTTTTGTCATATGCTTTCTTCTCTTGAATATTTTTGAGGTCCGCCTCCCTCTTCCTCTTTGTAGCTCCCTTTATTCTTTCTCAGGTGACACCCTATACATGCGTGCTGCACTCCGCCAGGTAACAGCAAATCATGTCCCAAGCTTAAGTTCCTCATCTGTACAGCTGAGAATTGAGTATCTTTTCCTAAAGAGGAGTGTCCTACTCACTGAGCTTCTGATCGCCATTATTAAAGATAACTTCTCCTGATCATTTATGAAAAAACACTGACAACTAAAGAACTCAATAAACACTGTATCTGCATCTTCTGGTTTATCAGGATAGATGCATCTCTGTGGTCAAAGAGGACGGTGGTAATACAATACTGTGAGCACTGCTACTGGAATTCCAGCACATCAAATCATTGACCTGCTTGGGATCAGACTGGTAACTCACAAGCCAGTAGCTGAGGTTTGTCCGCACAGCTGAAGCTGTCACCAAGTGTTTAGTTTGGAGTGCCCGATTGTCATAAGCATTGTAGAAAACCATGTTCTGTCTGCCTTTACTTAAATGCACTGTCTAAATGCATTCTTTCATCATATTTTTGGGTCTAATAAACTCCATTACGGAGAAATTATTCAGCTATATTAGCTCCTTGAAAAAAGGAAGAGCTCATTCCCCTTGTCTGTGTTAAAAGATCAACTGTCTTAGATTAGATTTTAACACTGTCATTTCAAATCTGTGATTAGCATGTTCTTCTAGTATCATTAAAAGTACCATATAATAGCTAATAAATAATATTTTTATCCTCTGCTTTTAAGTGCTTCCATCAAATACCATCCTCAAGTGGTACAGTTTATATACCACTGTAATTTAAAACAAAGACAATATGATCCTTTCAATTCCTTCAGTTCAACTCTAGCTTCATGTAAAAGCTAGCATTTGAAAAAATTGCTGAAATAAACAGGTGCTCATGCAAAAAAATCGTTTCCCCTCTTCTTCCACATCTGCCATGAAAACTTCAGTACAGTTAGAATATTTCAATACTCATTCATGCCAAATCATAGAATCCTTTAGGTTGG
>NW_008602699.1:0-1941 GCF_000691845.1 Merops nubicus | reverse complement strand
TTTCCAAGCAGAGCGATTCTATGATTCCATGCTCTGCATCCCAGGTCAGGTGCTGGAGACAGGACGAGAAGGAGGAGGACGCCAAGAGGATCCGGACGGTGGGCAACCAGACCCGGACGCGGGTGGGCGACCTGCGTGGCAACGCCCTGTACCTGCTGGCAGTGAGGGCCTACAACACGGCTGGCACCGGCCCCGCCAGCCCCACCGTCAACGTCACCACCAGGAAGCCACGTGAGTGCCCCTGGCACCCCCGCGGGGCCTCTGCCAGCCCTCCCCTCTCTCCTTCTCAGCTTGGTTTGGAGCCCGAGGAGCTGCCAAGCTTCTCGCCGCCGGGTTTTGGTGCAGACCGACCAGCCTGGGTGGGTCTTTTGTGATCAGCAGGCAGAGCGTGCAAACCTGAAAGCAAAGCTGCCCAGGGACATGAAATATTTATCTCGTCGTTCAAGAGGGCTTTTTTTGGGCTTTTTTTTTAGTTCTGGTCTCAGGCGTGTTGAGCAACTGCGTGAATCCTTTTTTCCTTTAGAGGACTGTGTTGTGTCACACCTCCTGTGGCCTTCAGGGTGCAGATGAGTGAAACAGCTCGTTGGCTTTCCAGAGCCATGGGACTCAGCTGTGCTGGTAGAAGGCTGGTTGGTGCTGGGAGGGATCCAACTGGGCAAGGGTGCTCCTTGGTGACACAGTGTCCCTGTGCTTTGGTGCAGCACCGAGTCAGCCCCCCGGGAACATCATCTGGAACTCATCCGACTCCAAGATCATACTGAACTGGGACCAAGTGAAAGCTCTGGACAACGAGTCAGAAGTGAGAGGCTACAAAGTGAGTGTGTTGTCAGCACAGGCTGGTGGACAACTCTGCCCTGCACCACCTCCCTCACCACCCCTTGCTCCTGCTGTGCCTCCTCCCTGCCCTTCAGCTGGCACTGGACGCTGGTATTGGGCTCTAGGCAACGTTTCCATGAATCCAGTGGCAAGCTGGGGTTTATAAGACCAGGCAAGGTGTTTTTCATGCCACAGGTGTGGTTTTCCAGGTTAAACCTGGAGCATTCCTCCAGAAACAGAGTTGTGTAGAGTGAGCATGTTCTACCAGCTACTCACCCTTGCCCTGGGCAGGTCTGAGCCCACAGACCTCCACAGGCTCCTTCCCTCTGAAGCTCCCACCTGCAGGACTGCTCTCCTGCTTTTGGTGGTAACCTTCCAAAGGCTGGAGCTGAATCCTTAGTTGCAAATAGATAAAATGTTGGGTTTTTTTAATAGCACCCATTTTCTTCATAAGGCAGAGCCAAAAGGAAAAGAAAGAAAATCCTCATTAGTATCAGTTTGAATAGGGTATAATTTAACTAGAGAGAAACCTTGGGAAGAATTGAGCTCTGTCCCCTCACACGAGGGTTTAATTTGGCCCAGAGAAGACATCAGCGTGGAGTCATCAGCCTTTGCCTTGGGGGTTGAGCTGTGCAAACGTTTCCCACCAGAGCCTGCAACGATGAGGGACCTGGACACGCTTTGTGTTCTGTTCACCATCTGGAATGCCAACGGCATCAGCTGGGTGAGCCTGAGCCAGCTCGCCTGAATTTCTGCACTAACTTTTCAGTCTCTTTGGTGCACTGTGTGGGATTATCAAAAATCAGTAATTCCTCGGGGTTTTTTAGTCAAAACCTCAGCTGAACCTCAGCAGTTCGGCCCAACTTTTCATTACATCATTTAGGTTTGAAATGCAAATGAAGAAGTCGATTGAAAGAGGGTGAGGGAGACTCATCGCCCTGGAAAAGCAAACTCCATCTCGTGGGTTTCTGAAAAGTCCTTATTTAATTTACTTTTAGGATAACACAGACAGATTTCTTTCCTGAAGCACAGCAAGACATTGCCCATCTCTTTTTTATTCCCCTCTGGATATATGATATTTTTTTGTCACAACCGATGATCTAAATCAGTAAAATTCCCAGACCT
>NW_008602698.1:81087-93424 GCF_000691845.1 Merops nubicus | reverse complement strand
CTTTTTACATGGAACCAGGACATGCAGAAATCCATAGAAAGAAACACAGCCATTGGGTTGCCAGAGATGAAAAGTTGCACTTAGCAGGGTGTATATGGTGCAAAAAAGATGGAAGGCAACTCAACTCTATCACTTAGATGTGCCAGAAAGGACAGAGACCATGTGTTTCTCGTAGCTGTTTAGTGTGAGGTTTTTTCTTATACAGAATCTTTTTGTTTTCTGGACAATAGTCTGGAAATGCAGATCAGTTTAACAAATTATGATATTTCATTGTGGCTCAATTTCTGTTAAAATAACATTTCAAATAGACTTATAAATGCGTGTATATATATATATATATATATACACTCTATAAAAATATAGTAATATTCCTTTTCCACTACACCAAGAAGAACCTGCAAGAATGATGGAACTCCAAAGCTGAGGAACATGCTTAGCAAAGAAATGTCTCTCCAAGAGGAATGGAGCACTCATTTCTCTCTGAGTTTGCACAATTATGATAATAGGACATACCACGGATACCACTTCCAAAGATAATTATTCATACCATCTATGAACAACTCTCACAAATGTTATGGAGTTTGGGGCAAGTTTATCTTTATAAAGAATTCATGACATACCTCCTTTCAATCATCTCACAGCCACCCACACTGACATTTCACAAACCAAACTTCTCCATAATACCTCTCAGCACAAGGCATTTTCTACACATTTGTTCAGGTCAGCACCCAAATGTTCTCACTTTCCACACTTGAGGAAAAAAAAGAAAAAAGAAAAAGGAAAAAAACCACTCCCAGTTCCTTATACAAAAGATTGCTCAAGATCAAAATCAAGTAAAAAGGCCTTTGTCCTCCTCTTTTCTCCTCCCCTTTGTTTGTGCAATACCATCTTTCACACAGTGTGTAACAAATTTCCAATCAGAACTTTCCAACTCTTACAAGTTTTTTCTCCCAGGGATAAAAAGATCAGCCAGAAAAAAAAAAAAAAAAAAAGACAAATATGAAACAGTTTTGTCTACTTTCCATTGCAAAAATAAGGAGCGACTATCATAAAAACTAAATCTGAAAAATTGTTAGAGAAAACAGAACACAATCTTCTATTTCTCAGTAAAATCCTCATTGTACCTTTATTCCAAGAGCTATGGTTATTGGAAATGCCTGTTGAGGCACCATACCATGGAATTTCTTCCTATATCTTAATCACCTGCTAAGTTGTCTAGACCAGGCTGGATTTTTTTCAAAGATATAAAAACTGCTGAACAGCCTTTTTTTCTAATTCTGAAGCAACAGTTGTGCTTCTCTTGGATGGACCCCAATTCTTCACTTACAAAAAGATGACAAGAAAAACAAGCAGAGAGTTCTTTCTATGGCAAGGCAATACATATCTCAGCTGAAGACAAAATTCTGTGTGTGACAGTTACATTTTATCAACTGCATTAAGAACTGGAAAACTACTCATATAAATTAGTATAGTATTTTTGAAAAGAAATGGTGCAAAAAAAAATTAAACACACACACAAAAAAATATACTATATATGACAACATTATGTAAAGGCAGAAAATTCTAACTCATATTTGCTGGTTCACCAAGACAATTATTCTACAAAATTCTTTAAGTACTAAATGTGTTTTTTCTCCAAGTTACAGATTTTTGTTGTGGAAGTAAAGTCACTTGCTCACAGCTTGCTAGCGTGTCACAACACTGGCTATATTGAAATGAACCTATCTCTGACCCCAAATAATATAAATGAACTATTATGCCTGAATGAAGTAAGGATTCCATTTTCAGAGAAAAGTCCACATGAGGCTCTGAACTCTGTTACTGAACCACTTCAGTGCTGTGCAGACTCATTTGTGAAAATAGCTCTCAAAATTCTATGTCAAAGGATGCTGAAGAGAGTTTTCAAAGGCTTCTAATTTATTTTTAATCTCTGTTCCTGACTAGGAAGCTAATGCAAACAAAATGGCCAAAAGAACTTTATTTTGTTTTAAGAAAAAAAATAGTTTTATGCCAGTATTGCTCTCTGGAATGGCTGAAATGTTTCATCTTAAATGCCCCAAAAATGTCAGCTTCAGGCAACTCATCTCAGATTTAAAATACCAGCTTTAGGGCTGAACAACAATAAAGCTAATGAAAAAAGCCTGGCAACAGAAGTGTCAGGAGAACTGCCCTCTAGGTGACAGTCAGGTCCCTGTGCAGCACACGTTAGAGCCCATGTTGTGGATGGTGGGGTTTGTGTTCTGTAACCACTTCTTAATTAGTTCCACCACTTCATAGATGTGAGATGTGATGTGACTTTCTGTTCACGTTCCCACTTTAGTGGGTGATCCTGAATGATCACTGTTATCTGGGTTTTAGCAGCTGTGGTCATGATAGGAGAAGTATATCGACTACCTTGACTTTCTTGTCAGAAATCATTGCCAGTTCTCACACTAAACTTCAGGAGACAAGAAAATGAGACTGAAACAAAAGAAAAAGCTTTATTCAAGGTTCTACGATGCCCGAGTGATGTGTGACCTATTCTTGCAAAGCTCTTGAATACATGTATAAATAAGAATCTAATTAATTCCACTGAAGGAAATAAAGCTGCTTTATATGCATCACTGTTTTGAAGGAGTACAATATTATTTTCACAGCAGCAAGATTTCATGGAAAGCTGTTGCAAATGATGAATTCTAATTATTTGATTAGATGGAATAAGAACCACTCTGTCCCCCCAAAACAAAAACCACCAAACTCCTCCCCCCCTTGAAAAAAAAAGAAGGAAAAAAAAAAATCTTAGCCAAACAGACATGAATAAATAAATTCTACTTTTACAAATTAAAAGTTATTTAAGTTGTAAATAAATGGACCACATTTAGATCTCAGTCAGAGAAACTAGTTAGATGTAGTTTGGTAATTAGATTTTTTTAAAACATCAGTATGTAGTTTGAGGAAAGGCACTTTTTGCATTCAGAGGAGATACTGCTCACATTTCCTTGCTAAATATCCCACAAGTACTACAGGCTGCAGAATGACTGCTGCTGCTGGAAAAAGATCTGTATGACATACTAGAAAAAAGAAAGAAAAATAAACTCAAAAGTAACATATACGACTAATATTTTAATATATTTTAATACCACTTTTCTTCTAGGTAATGATACCTACTGCTTTGCCTTGTAAAGCAATGAATGAATTGATCAATGAAATTTTTTTTGTAATGGATAAATATTAATTTAAAAATAAATTTATTTGCCGAGCACAGGTTAGACTGAAGTTAAAACCCTCTTAATTTCTCATAATTAAATTGAAACTGGATCAGTTCATTTAATATAAATCTTGATATTCTGCGGGCAAAATATAATAAAAATTAATACAGTCTTTAACGTTTGATAAAATTGAATACTGTGATAATGTTCTGATCTTTCTCATATGGAAAAGAAGGCTTCTACTGAAAAAGACTTGAACCAGTATTTCCACTTTTTCTTCATAAAGAAGTTTAGCAGAACAGGCTTCTCAAGAAGGAATAATGAACACCAGCAAAGCAAATTTTCTATGAAGTCTTGCTGGGAAAAAAAGTTATTCTGGATAGAGGAGGAGCAGATAAAGGCTGTGACAAAGGACAAAAAATTTTAGATGTGAAAAATTAATCTTGTAATTTTCTAATAGTCCTTTGGCAAGAGAGCAAATAACAATGAGGCCTTTGTGTCTGTTTTAATTCTTAGGACCCCGCAGGTTATAAAGGTCTAAAATTTTGTCTCATCTTAGGCTATGTGCAAAAAAACTCCTCTCACTTGAAGTTGGATAGAGCTTCAGCAGTAATGAAATTATTTTCTTTAGGTGGTAGGATCCAGCCCATTAGCTGCTCTCCTATGTCTTGCTGCAATGTTGAACAACCAAACCCCAATTTCACCCAGCGTGGGTAAGAGACAGGACAGTGAGCAGACTACTGCCCCTGAACATCACTGACACACAGAGCTGGAAACACACATTGGTCATTCCAGTATGGAGGCATACGATGATTAATATTAAAATATTAATAATTGATACCACAAAGCTCAGGCAGGGCATTAAGCTACAGGAGACCTGCAAAACGCTCCACTCCTGGAAACATTCATGGTCAGGTTGGATGGGGCTCTGAGCAACCTGCTCTGCTTGAAGACATCCCTGCTCACTGTAGGGGAGTTGGACTAGATGACCTTTAAAGGTCCCTCCCAACCCAAAATATTCTATAACTCTATGACACAGAAGCCTTTCCTAAACTTTTTGCTGAGTCTTCAATTTACTAGAAATCAAACTAATCATTTACCCAATATATCTTGCAAAGCATTTACATTATTACAGTCAATTTTTGCAAAACTAACATCTTTAAAGCAATATAATATTATTAATAACCATTTCCAAACAAAAAAATTAATGTCCTAGATATAGGCTTCTGGATATTAGAGAAAGATTAGTATTCAAATAAGCGAAATAAACAAGGTCTGAGTTATTTTATTCTGATCTAGAAGAAAGGAACCTCATGCTTTTCTGTCATAGGGCTTTTGCTTCTCTGCTCCTTTGGGCTAACACAACTTTTTCACTGACCAGCTGATTTGTCTCCTTTATAACAAATAACAGCTGAAAACGGTGCTAGTAAGACTGCCCCAGGACACAGATTTTGGAGGGGTAGGGCCCAACTCCTTCACGCTGAGTGTGGTGCACCATACGTGGAGCAGGGTGCCTGCCTGTAGAAACCTGTATGTTCAACACCTTCAGCTCTGGACTCAGAAGGACAAACCTCTTTCCCTTTCTGACCCACAGCTCCATATCTCTTTGGCCAGCAAGCTGCTGCGCTTCAGTCATGCTGCTGTACCTGAACAATGAATCCCTCTATAACAGAGATACTAAGGTAGAGAGACTTTTAGGAGGAGACATCGTGGAAGGCACTATGCTAAGAAGTCTGAAGATGAACAGGATGATATGTTAAGCCACCAAAGTGGAATTTCATGACAGAAAATAACATGGTCCCCAGATACTCCATTCAAATATCAATGCCAATATCTTCTAATGGCAATTAAATATTGCAAATTAATCAGGGGAAATTATTTATTACACTTAAATTGCAAGATAGACCAAATAGTTTGTCAGTGGATAGTACATACTGCATACAAACCTACACAAATGAAACAAAAGTGAATAACTGTTAAATTTGACACTATAATAGCAATTAATTTTCTGCCTAATCCTTCAAAATTTACTTACATAAATAATCCATTCTCTTGACATTTGCTGAACAGAACTGCTCACAAGTGAAAACTGTTGTCCTTATGCTCCTCTGAGAAAGCTGCATTCAGTATACGTCTGCGCCAGTCTGTTCTTCCTGATTTTCTGCAGTTGACAGACCAAATCCTCCAAAGGCAGCATAAAAGAAGGTTGAACCAGCAGACGTTGGCTAACCTATACAAGCTGAGGTGCTAGTCTTTACTAAAATACATTATAACTAGATAAATATGAAAATATTACTTCTTTGGCATACGACTTAAACCTGTATGTGTGGAAAGCGAGTTACTAAAGTAACCTGTATTTGACTAGGTTTTAAGGAAGCTGATGAAAGAACTGTTGATCCTAAAGACTGATATCAAAGGCTTAACAATGCCCTCTAAGTCAGCAATGCTCTTCAAGAAAATGATAAATAAGGCATTAAGAGGTCTTACATTTAATTCCAGGTAGACATATTCTCCCTTAGCTAGTAAGTCACTGTAGATGACATAGGTACATGAGCTTGTGTCAGGCTTTTTTCTGGTTTTGATGAGTAACAGCTATAACACTACTACCCTTGGTTCATGAAGCTATGTAAGTATTACTGATTGTTTGTATTATAACACTAGCAGTTGAAAATACCTCAGAGAAAGAGAAACATAATCTGCATGTTTGGACAGAGCAGGTAAAACTCACAGACAAAATACCATCATTTCTAATGAAGTCTTATGCAGTATACTGTGTACTGCCATGTCCAAATGGCATACTAGACAAAGAGACAGCATTTGAGTTTCCAAGGGCATGAATTATTTGACTGTTAAATAATTTCCAGCAGTCTCAACAGCAACATTAGTTTCCAAACTGTTCTGCCTCAGATTTGCCTCAAGAAAGATGAAAGGATAGCTTAAAGCCTGAAGTGTGACTGGCACTCTTCCCTTCACATTTTATTTAGCTTTATCTACATCTCGTAAAGTTCCTTTCTATAAGCCAAACAACTACTTTTTACCACTCCACTTTACAGTCCGCTTCTGGAGTTCTCCTGGCATTGGTATCTAGAAAGGAGGAAGAGCCAGGAAAACCTCTTAAACTGGTTGAGTTGTCCACTGTCAAACCATCAAATTCTGCCCTTTTTTGTGTCATGAATAAACTCTTTATAAAATTTTGTAGATCAAACTCACCATTCTCTTTCAGACCACTCTGCTTTAACAATTACACAGGGTTCTGGTTACAAAATTTTAGAGAGATATATATTATATTAAGAAACTCTATTATCCATCTTCCTAGTATAAGATTCTCTCCTCCTTTATTAAATCCTTCTTGAGATAGACACTAACCAAGACACTAACCAACACCCAACATCTCTGAGGCAAGCAAAACAATAGGGACATGACCTATTTTGAAACTATACTGTTATGTTTGTAAAATAAATAGAGAGAAAATATAATTTACTATTCAAATTACAACTTACACACAATACAAATTCAACTATCAGCTGATGTAAGTGGTCTGATTCCCCTATTGTATTACTTCAAAACTTAACTGAATGAATTTCATACACGTTTTTGAACTTGGAGGGAGAACTTGGTCTATAATTTTGGACTAGACAGCATTAATATTCGTTTATATACACAACATACTGAAGATGGCCAAGAACCAGGATCAAACCATTCCTTCACAAGCAGAGAATTGAAAATATGCTTTGTTTTAAGGAGTGGAAATAATTTTGACTGACAGCAAGGTATGTCATTATGTCAACTTAAGTGTCAGTATTTGCAAAAGCAGATCTTGTATTTGCTAAATATCCACTGATGTTTGGCTTAGTCTTTCTGAAAATAAGAAGGAAATCAATTCCATGTCATATCGGCATTGGCTGAATTTTAAGCATGAGATTCTCAAAACATAAAGCCTTACCTGGAATACTTCATGCATTTGTCATCACTAGTAAGAACAACTTTACCAGAGAAAGGAAACAGAAATGATGGAATAAAGAGAAAGATGAGATTAAAATGGTGGTAGCTTAGTTTGTTCAGCCCAGGAAGAGGGAGAAGCAAAGGAAGGAGACATTTGTTCCCTAGAAACACACCAGAGAACAGAAAGCAGTCAGGAAAAAGGCTGTATGAAAGGTTGATGTGTCAACAGAACATGAGCTGTCCATAAATAAGTATAAAAGAAGCCTCCTGTGCATCAGAGGAGGGAGGGTCTGGAAAAGATCCTCCGTCGGAGCAAAAATGTTTTGTTTTTTTTTTTAAGATAGGGTTTTATTAACTTAATAGAGCCAGATGATGCAAACATCTACAATGAGGATTTGGACTTGATGACTCAGATCTTCCATAATGCTCTGTTCTGGTTTTGGCCTTGGCTTCACAATTCCTTCCCTTTGTCCATCTTACTTTTGTTTAGGGGAAAAGCTGGTGTCCAACACAAAGATATTTCATTACAACACAGATATTGCAACAAATCTTTGATTTAAATAAACACAAGTCAAGTTGTGGCAGATGTGATTCAGGAAAGAATTAACTTCTCCAGTTTCAGACTGACAATAGGTCAATAGGGTTTCATCATTTACAATCATTTAGGAGGTGAAAGTGGGAGGAATGAATAGACAATGAAGCTTCTTTAATGCCTGCTTCCTTTTAGCTATATTTTCACCTCCCATCGAGAAAGAACAGAATATTGAAGATCCCCAGGTGTCAGTTCCCTGAGTTATGGAATCCAAAATCTATTTGTTTTGAGATCTTCTGTGTCCAAGGATAGGATGGGGATCACTTCTGTCTCTGGAAATGTCAAATATGAGATCACAATGCCAAAACTTTCTTACGCAAGGTGCACCATACTGTTATACGTATGGATGAATTCAAGCAATTTATTCTCTACAATTTAATCTAAGTTTATTTTGGCAACATTAACGTGATTGGGAAGTAAGTGAACCATGTGAAGCATATTCAAACCTACCAAAATGAAATGTTTCCAGACAGAGTCAAAAAACAATCTTTTGTTACATGATAGAAGGCTGAGAAAGAAACCTTTATGATGCTCTGTGCATAAATCAATTAAGTACTTTGGCTGTACTTTCCCAACTTTTCCTCTTTGGTTCCACTCAGCTTACTGCCTCATCAAGTACAAGTCTTCTGGCTAGAATAAAATCTGCTCAGGCAAAAGACTGAGGAACATGCACTTCATGTAGAATCCTTTCTGCTTACCTCTCCACCAAACCTGCGCATCACAGAGCATACAGATCTGCTTACCCAACACCAGTGATCCTTTGTAAAAGCTCATGATTCAGACAGTGAAGAGAACAACTGCTTTTTTCCTGCAGCAAGATGAGAAACATTCTCAGTACTGTGAAGTATTGACAGAATAAGAGGAAAAAGATGATGTGTGTTGTTCCACAACTCTGATGATGCAAACTCCGTTTCTTCAGGGTTTTTTTTTTTTGGTGCTACTGAGAGATGCATAGAGGAAAACTGTTTCCCCACCATAAAATCCAGTTTACACCCTTACAGGGGAATTATTGAGAGGAAATAAATAAAAGTAGTGCAAAACTGACATCTATAATGCTACCTCATGAACATAATGTGACTTAAAAGGTAGATGTATCTAGAAGAATGGGAAAACAAGAGAGAGTTTCTTTTAGAATGGATAAAATATGTAAAACCCAAATAAACAGTTCAATATATTTGAATGGAGTATTTAACATCCAGCTCCTCCCACCTCCCCAGGTAAATATTTTGCTCCACAAAGTTTGGGAAATTGCTATGGACTGAGAATGGAAGGAAGCCTTTCTATATTATTTCTAGGCCTTACTTTAGGCCTTTAGTTTTAATAACTTGGCTAAATCTTATTTCTCTTAATACAAAACAACAATTCCCCCACCTATCACCAAATGGAAAGGATATTTCCCAGGGGATATAGAGCCCCAAATGATAAGAATCAAATCTGCATTTCCATAACAAATACCCACATAGTTAAATTTTCTCTGTTTTTAAAGTTGTGTAGTGCAATACGAACATATCCAAGTGTAGGTGGCTTACTTAGGTTTTGGATACAGAGCTGAACTTTGCAATATGAAAAAAATTTAATGAGTTCAATTTCACCTTTATTTTGAGTACTTCTATACATGACCAGAATGGGTGGTTAACCATTTAATAATATTTTTCTTACATTTAAGTTTGAAATGCACTGGCTTATGCTTTTAAATTTTCTTTTATTACAATGAAAGTGACTTAAAATTAAGAGTGTGGGAGGCATAAAAAAAAATTTACCCTACCCAATGTCAAAAAGAATATCAAATTATTGATCTGTAGACAGGAGGAAATTAAATATGGGATCCCCTTCTCATTTAAAAGAAAATAACTGCAACAACTCTGCAAAAGTTCACAGAAGAAATAGATTAAAAATGTAGGCATAAAATCAACTACTGTCTTGAAGCTCCCCTCTGCAGGAGTTTTATTTACAGAACACAAATATCAGAATAGTAGACTTAACTTTCTTTCCTGACCTAAACTCTTGTATGTGCACAGCCAGAGACATTTTGTAGTTGTGACAGTCAAAATTATTACTTTATCTCTGAAAACAGAATTGTTTTCAGTGACATATCATCTTAATATATTTTGCTTGTGGAATTTTTTTCTTCTTGGATTTCTTGAAAACATGTCTGTGTTTTTTCAAATGTCAGTGTAATGGATGGACAAAAAATCAATTAATACTTTTTCCATGGAGAGTTACAAAATCGTTTTCATAAGACTGAGGCCTGAATTGTATTAATCTGGGACCTTTTATCTCCATTAAATATTCATGAGAGGTCAATCCAGACTTGTCTCTTAACTGTAAACTATTTATATCTGTGTAATTGTGTCTTTACCTGCGTGTAGTGTTATTCCACATACAGCTTGGTTTATAAAGAAAGCAAAGAATGAAATAAGAGACAAGTGTCATAGGTGTCCAAGTATTAAGGAATTCTGAAATAGAGACTTGAGATGTAATCCTAAAAGCTAGCTTTAGCTTAACACATCTAACTTGGGTACTATTCTTGTACCAGGGTCTGCCAGAAAGCAGGATTCTTTCTTTCCTTTCATTGACAGAAGCGGGAACCAGTCATAGCCATCCTTCAGCTAAAGCTTTCCTTTCTTAATATTTACTGTCCCTGTACTATATAGGCAAGTAGCAACAGTAACACGAATACAAATCACTATGCTCCCAGAACATAGGTTCAGGCATTCAGGTTACTACTAAACCACTCTACAGCCTGTGTTCTAAGACCTACATAAGATTCTGATCTCTTAGACAGCAGACATTTTTGTGCCATTCTTAATTCTTGTGCATATGCTCTGTTACTGGCATATTTCTTGATAATTTGAGAGGAAAAGAAGAGTCTTAAAAGGATTTCAGACAGCAAAAGCTTGAACATGGGATTTTAAAGACATTGAATAACCCTGTTTGGAAGGGATGTTGGCAGTTCATCTAGTCCAAACCTCTGCTCAGAGCAGGGGCAGCCATAAGATTAGATGAAGTTGCTCCAGACTTGAACCAGTCAGGTCTTGAAAAATCTCTAAAGATGGAGAATACACAGTTCCTGTGGACGACCTGTTCACTATTTGAACGCTCTAAGATCAAAAAGGCTTTCCATGAATCAAAATTGGAACCTCTCATGTTTCAATTTATGTCTATTGTCTCTTGACCTCCCAGGTCATACATAGCTTCCTTCATGCTTGGCTATATGAAACATGAGTAGGATCCTGTTTTCCAGCACTGACACAATAGCTGTACTGAAGTGAAATACTTCAAGTGAAAGTACAGAATATATGGTCTTATTTTAAATTGCAGATTCTTACAAGTAGTTTCAGCAGCAGCAAATTTTACAAAAATAATAGAAAAATTAAACGAACCATTGTTCTCTGTTCACTCTTTCAATTCCCACCTCTCATATATGCTTTTCCAGCCTTACAATCCTCTCAACTGAAGTAAAATTTAAAAATAAAAATTAAAAAGAAACTCAAAAAGTTCAGAATTTCCATTTAAAAAATTGAATCACAAGTTCAGAACATTTTATCTTCAATATTTTTCCATTCCAATTCTGATTACTACTGAATTTATTGAGAAGAAAATGTTGTAAGTTACGCTCTAACATATTTACAAAGCCTCTGTCCTATCCAAGAAATTTCTTGTATTTGCAAAATTGCTCAGAACTCTTTGAACCCTTGTTCATTCATGTGATCAGAAGTTCTGGGGGAAAAAAAAGCCCTTGTAATATTCTCCTATCACCTTGATTACTGGCAAAGAAAATCAAAACACAAAACAATTCCAAAACATAAGAATTAATTTGAATATAAGACACTGCATCAGTATTAGTTGTGTTAACTGTGACAGACATTTGGACAGCGTATTTTTTTAGTTGAACAGATTTATCATGGAATAATTTCTAGGCAAAGGCTAACATTTTCAAATGTCAGTACCCAAAAATCGATCTCCTTGTTTAATTTTACAATTAAACCAGGCGTAATTTTCAACTGTACATCTGTGTGATTTTAACTTTCTACAGAAAATCTCATGAGTCCCAAACAAAATTATCTTTATAGCATGTTTGTATGTAATACCAAGGCCCGAGAAGCTTCAGGTTTTGAGGGGAAGGGTTCCAAGGGAACCCTCCCACTCCAGAAAAATCCCCTGCTTTACCACAGGCATTAAATAACTCTCGACTACTTCATACCAGTTACTTCCTCTGTGCTTCACGAGGGAGGAGACAATACATTGCTGGGAATTGCTGAGAAATAAATACATTAAAGAGATGATCAGAAAGTTAGGTTTTGTGGATGATGGCTAACATATTAGGGAAAATAGGCTTAGTGTATATCAAAAATCCATTTGTGTCAAAATATCTTTTCTTATACAAAGTGCTAACAATACAAGGAAGTTTGTTCTTCCTTGCTTCTACAGAAAGTGGACATTTTTGTTTTTCTGTTTTGTTTCCATCCATGTGCATCCAAGTAGTATTAGAAATATCACCCAGCCAATTGGAAGCAACGGTCTTGATTTTTATATGAAACTTATTCACTTTCATACAGCGATATTTTGGACAACAGCATTAGGACACATTTTAGCAGACATGTTCAAGTCCCCA
>NW_008602698.1:39005-81056 GCF_000691845.1 Merops nubicus | reverse complement strand
GGAAAGAGAGATTTTAAAAGTACATCACAAATTTTGAAGTAAGCAGCTTGCTGACAAGTCTTTCCTCCTCTGATTCTTGTCTCGTTAGCTTTTTTGTAAGTCTCCCAAGAGTTTCTTTAGCTACACCATGTGATATTTCACCACTGCTATTTTCTACTCTTGCAGCTAAACCTACTATTTCATCATAAACAAATAGTGCTAACACTTGTGATGCTTAATGTTTTGTCAGTTTGCTCAGCAAGTGTGAAGAAAATGCAAACACTTCCAAGCCTTTTTTCATGCTGTCAGACTTCACTAAGTCGAGATCTCCCAAATGGATGGTCTTGTATGCTGCATTTAGATCATTCGCTGAAAAGTTAAGGGTTGAAACTCATGCGATTCTTAAAACAGGCAATATCAGTTAGTAAAACCTTTTTTTTCCACCTGGAACAAATAAACATTTTTCTTCAGGCTATGGACATGTTTCTTAGCTACAACAGGCTTTCTGCCCAGGAAGACTGACCTTCCTTGTGTTCCTGTGAATGGCTTCCTAGATATTCCTATGCATAATTTCCTATACACATGCTTTAATTTATATTTTGCTATAAAAATCTGCACATCATCTACCCAAGTAGGTAAGCTTTTCAAAATCTAAATTTTTCATCAATATTTATATCTTCCACCACTTCATATAATCAGTCCTTTTTCACGAGGGGATTGAAAAACTCTAACAGAATGAAGTATTTAGCAGTCTGTATGGTTTTTTCTTTCTTCCATTGCTTCTATTCATACATCACTCTTAATACAAGAAAGCTGGCTGTGCCAGAGAGTCATTAATAACAGATACATTACCCAACTGCAATAAGTTATGCTAACTTTAACAAACGTGGGCATACCTTAGGAAAAATCGATACGCACAATTTCTACTATGCAGACTGACACAATTTTAAAGGTTTACATAAAGTACTTGAAGAAGCAACCCTAAATCTTACTTCCCTTTGATTTCAAAAAGTGCATTAAAACCTTGAAAAGGTAAAGTTCAATGTATTTAACAGGTATCTAGTGCTTTTTGACAAGGCCTATGATACTCACACTGGCCTCTAGCTGCTAATCCAGTGGGTTACAAGTTTCCCTAGATCATAATCTGCAAGCCTTGTGCAGTTGTCTCAGACACTCCATTGCACCTCAAATGGCAAGAGACAGTTATTTTTAAGCAATTGAATCAAGACTGATAATGATCAGATACATTTCTTATCTTCTAATTTAAAGCTGTACAGAAGACGCTTGATTTAGTGTGATAGTCAAAAGGAATCTCATTCTTGGGGTTGCCCATCTGGGAATGGCTGAGTCTCGTGTTGGGGCCTTGGGTGGGTGTTTGTTTGTTCTTTTTTGTAAAGCCTGTTTATTTAGGTTTCTTAACAAGTGACACATTGCAGCAGTGTAGTGTAGTCAGAAGTGTTGTAGATGTGGTTAGAACTGTACTTAAAAAAAGCACAGACACAATCCTCTTCCCTGAACCTCTATGGAATTTTTCACCAAAAGTCTACAATGTCCTTCATAATGTTGATATTCAAGGCAGCATAATCAGGACAGTGGGCCAATTGCTACACCTTGTTTATACCAGAAGCAGGAGATGGGACTTAAAATCCTATATCATTCTTTCTTTTTTAAGTAGCTATTGATTTTCTTCGAAATACCTTCAAGTAAAACATTTAAACTGCCTGTCTTCTGTTTTAGCTATAGATTAGCACTGTTTACATTTCACTTTATGAAATGAATTCACAACACATCACAAAAGTTCTAACATTTTATCCTGTAACAGATAAAAGTGGGCTCAGAGGAGATGAACATCAGAGTGCTGGAGGGGACAGCACTCAATGCTCCATTATTGAGCTGCCAGCAGGAAGAGAGGGTGGAGAGGTAAATAAGCTGTTGGTATCAGTTAACAACTAAACATTGTGGCCATGCAGAACAGGCAAAAGGTAGGAAAAAAGTGCAGTAAAAAGCTGTCTCTGCTTAATCTTACTTAGGATTTAACAAGGACAAGACCAGAAAATTAAGAAAGGATCTTTTCTTAGGAACCCCCTAATCCTGGTGCAGGTTTTAGTACATGTTTTACTCATGCAATGTAGTAATGGAATGAGTAATCTACATAAAGATTATTCTGAGGAAAAAAAAAATAAATCAGTATCTCCTTTGCTGTTTTGAAGCATGGAATAACACAGATTTTTATCACATGTACCCATTAATCTAAAAACCAGAAATTAAGACCATCTTGAATTTTAATCCACACTTGAGTGCCTCACCAAGGAATCCCTTCCTGACAAACAAGAACAGCTCTAGCAGAAACAATGTTTAGGTCAGATTTGACACTTTTTGAATGTAGCAAAACAAACCTAGGAAAAGACCTACCTGTGATGTTTAAAGAAAATCTCTCATCCTAGATACTTTATTTTTGAAACCTTTCTACCATTGATATGAATGTTTTATATGTGACTATGTTTTCTATGTCAATTTATTTCTGATTAAACTTTCGTATTTGCGTTATGAGAAATTAGTTTAACCAGAGTAAAGACAACAAACATGGTCTCTGTAGAAATGAAGAAAACATATGAGAGAAGCAACAAATCAATGTTAGCTAAAACATTGGACAAAACCAGGCAATTACAACACATTAAACACTGTCATTGACTCTGAGCAAAAGGCTGCAATTACTTAGGGACACACAGAATTTTATGACTTGAACTAGGTAATAAGTTGCTCCTAGTAACTTCCTTGACTTCACAGAAACAAACCCAACAGTATAAAAATATAGGAAATAAAGAATGGTATCAAAATCAAGCCTCCAAATTCCAAAGTATCTGAGGTAAACACTAATTCATTTTTGGCTGAGGTCTCAGAACACTACCGTGAGTTAGTGAAAAAATTTTGAATTAGTTCCTTCATGTAAAGAAGTCAAGAAGCCACTGCCAATCCTACAACTCATATGAAAACTTTGAAGCACATATTCGAATACCGTGGTCAAGAGAGGGAAATAAAAAGTATCTGCAGCAGTCTACTTCCAGGCCATTTACCCAGCTTGGTGGCAATAGTGACTTCTGCAGGATTTAGTACAGAGAGAACATTTAGCAGCCTCTGATGCCACCAAAAGTTTCCAAACATCTATCTAAACTTATTAATAAATAGAAAATATTGTAGGCATAAAGCAATTATACTCACTTCTTGTAATTAAAACACTTTTTCTTGTATTTATAATGAATTGCTACAATAGGACTTGCCCAGTTCTGTCACACATCTTGTTATGTAGAACATTTTTAAAATAAAGACTAGAAGTTTTTACAAGAGAAACAACAACGAAAAATAGTGCATAGGCAAATTTAAACTCTTGCTTCCTGATGGACTTTCAGTTTATGTGGTTTTGTTCTGCTTCAAAATTACTTTTAAACAGGCTTGGACATCCCTTTACATAACATTGTCAGTTTGAACCAGATTTATTTGTCCAATGAAGTATGTTTTATCAGAACATTCATTACCCTTTTTGAACACAGTGGAGTCAAGGATCAGAAAGCAATTTTCCTTCTTTCCTGTTCTCAAAAGTATGATTTTTTTTAGTGAGGTTAAGCAGTGCTTTTTCAAATTCCCTGTGCTTGATGTGTCATCTGCTGATGAGTCAAGCCTGTTATGCTGGAACTCTGAATACAAGAATGGTCTCTCACTTTGAAAACTTTTAAAAGGAATGCTTTATTGTTTCTATAGGGGAACCTGAAATATGTTCTCCTTTTATTTGTAGAAGTCATGGCCATACCCATTGATACAAGGGGTTGATATTGCATGCACTCTTCAAATATTCATATTTCCACCATGACTGCAATGCCTAACTAGTTCTGTTTTGAAAGACTAAAGCTGCTACATCAACATGAGCAGACTGGAATTTCTTTGCATTTTTAGAAACATCTGCTCTACATGTCACCACACGATACATCTATATATTTACTGTAAAAGAAATTAAGGTATTACTTTGCTGCCAAAAACTTAAGCATATACAGGACATTACTATTTTTGATACATTGCAGATGGAGTGCTTTAAAAGGACAGCTCAGCCTTTGCAGCCACATGTAATGGATGCACAGCCATCCTCCAGATAAAAACAACTCTGAGAAGTGAATGTTTAGTCTGCCTTTCACTGCTTTTCACTGAATTTTACTTCTAACTGTTGCTTTCTAGTTCACAGAAAAATACTACTGGTAACTGAGGACAGAGCTTTGCATCTAAAATTTATGTTTTTCTTACTCATGAGCTTATCCCCTTTCTTCATTTAGGGGAGTTAGAATTCACAGGTCCAAACTCCCAGGAAAATACTCTGATCAGACAATGACAGAGGTACCCTTTATGACTCTTACTATGAACTGTTATGCAAAGACACACATAATATTTGCATGGAGAGAAGAAAAATCAGGAGTGTGAGACCCTCCATAGTGGTTACCACTTTTACCTACAGTATTTTTAATTTCTAAAAGTTCTTACGTACTTTACCTTGCTACAGTATAAGACAAAAGTGAAGAAAATTGGAAAGCCTATGGAAAACCCTTCAGAGATGATGTCTGACCATTCCCTTTCACTG
This sequence comes from Merops nubicus, assembly GCF_000691845.1. Classification (NCBI taxonomy): domain Eukaryota; kingdom Metazoa; phylum Chordata; class Aves; order Coraciiformes; family Meropidae; genus Merops; species Merops nubicus. The sequence continues at coordinate 76,456 of NW_008602698.1, read as the reverse complement.
TGCTTTGGTTCACAGCGTGGAGTGGTCTCACCATCTGAGAAGTGATTTCTGTCTGGAGGATACACTGCAGCCAGCTGCAGAGGGGCAGGCAGCACCTCATGGGACTAGACTAGAGCTTGGCTGAAGAAACACCACTCCACCACAGGCCTAATGGAGACATCAGGTCCTCAGCACCAGCTGTTTTACTCTGCAGGTCCATTCCCATTCATCCACCTGCTGAGGCCGAAGCAGCTCAGCCGCCTGCCAACGCCATCACTGGCATTGCTTCCATATGCTCCTTCTTTCTTTTCATCTCTCTCTCACAAAATCAGGCAGAGAGGTTGCTGCTAACTAGCACAAGACATTCTCTCTCTTCAGTGCCTAAGCAATCTGTCTCTGTGGTCTTCCCAACCTTTATGAGCCCAAGGATTTGGAAAATAAAACTGTCAGCTAAACCAAACCAAATTATATTGCACAGAACAAAGCAGAGGCAGAACTCTGGTTGGCCCTCACCACTCAGAAGACAGTTCTGTGCTTAAATTACTGATGTGTGGAAAAATAAATGCTTCTTTGAACTGACAACTCTTTTTACTTTCATTTTTCTTTCAATAAATAATACTGAGTTAATATAGATGCTTTTTTAAGATGGAGAAGAATGAAGCAAAATTAAGTGTTATTAAACATCAAACCACCACTTTAGCTAAACAGTAGGATGCTTAGGTCTTTGCTGAAAGCTTATTGAAGCTGAAAGCTACTGGAAGCTCCTTGACTCTGCAAAAATTATGCAATACATTTTAATGCAGGTCAAATATTTGGCACTTCAGGTGTCAGGGATTTCCCATCAGCAAAGAGAGAAGACCAGGAGGAAAGAAGCTGTTTCATCATTTCAGATCCTAGGAAAGGCTGGTGCTACATTCAGGAGACGGGGGTATTGGATGTTGTTTGATCTAAATTTTCCTTGTCTCAGATTTGATTATATATCATTATTGTGTTTTTTAATATAACTAGCTTCTGTTCTTCTCTTTAAGCAGGACTCATGTCTAGGTTCAAAAGTATTCTAAAACTGCAAAACCATGCATGCTTATGGAAATCATTATGGACAATTATGTGTCTAGGATATGTAACTGCATGTGTGCACATGGATAATTTCCAGCGTTTGAATGTACACATCCCTAAGTGTTTGCAAGAATGATCATAATATTTGACATAATCTATTAGCTGGACAATTACACAAATTATATATTTGTATTTTAAATGAGCCCCTTATTTTTTCCACATTATGTGAAATATTTGATCAACTCATTAAGAAACATGAAGATTAAAATTCAGGAGTGTCTGGATGCATGCCTGTTAAACTTAATTAGTGACTGCTTAAAAAAAGATCTGAGAATTATCATACTGCATAATGGCAAAGATCTACACAGCAATACAAATATTCTGCACAGTGTTTTAATTTGATTCACTGTGGTAAACAAACAGGTAAGTAAAATACTGTATTTTGTATTATGTCAGGGTTTAATTTTAGTGTTTTATAAATGTTACAAGTCATTTAAAGAAAGGGACAAGCCATAGTGGGAGGGTACAGTACTACAGATTTTTTTTTTCCGGCCATGCTGTAACGGCTTCAGTGTATATTAAATATTTAAACACGTATACCATACATTAAAAAATTGACAGAGCAGCCGAGGATAAAAATGCAGCACTTTTGGTATAAAGATTTCAGATACAATATAGGGCAGGAAAGCAAAGTTACTGAGTAAGTGTGAATCATCCTGCTAAGATGCTGAAAATGTTCAAAGGGTTAAGGATGGCAAATCAGATTTTGTTGCTATGTGCAGCAAGGATAAAGATCTACTGGCACCCCCTTTAATAGGTGAAAGGTGGTCTGAGCCAAAACGCACATACTGACGTCCAACCCTTCCCCAGAGAATCAATGATGTTTTTTTGTGTGTGATCAATGTAATATTCCACAGCTAAATTTAGGGACTCTGCATCCTATGAAAATGGCACCTCTCTATGACTAATTAACAATAAAAAATTGTGGTTATCTACAGGTTTAATTATTTAATCTCCAAGGTTCTGATTAACTTAAATCTTTTTAGTAAGGACAAAAGAGTATATGGGGGAAAAAAAATTCATTTCTAATGTTGTTTATTCGGAAGGGATTCTGTAATTTTCCCTAGTCAGCTTGTAAGATTACACCAGCTTTGCTGTTAACTCCCCTAACCCAAGCAACATACAGTGTGAGACAGACTGCTAATAAACCTGTTTCACTGTGTCTGTGGAGTATTTGGCTAAATCATAAACTGTGCCTACATAGCTTCTTTTTATTTCAGAATGGTAAAGACTTTTCATAATAGAGATCGTAAGACTCAGTGTTTGATTTCGATGTGTTAGAAGAAAGCTGAAAAGTTAAAACCAGATGTCTTTAGCCACAGTGATGGTAACTGGTTTCAGGCATATTTTATAAAGCAAACAAATCTTTGCACCCAGGTCCGGTCTCTTTTCGGCACTGGCACTTCATCGGTGTGTTTACAAGTCATGGGGTGATACATGTTGGTTTGCCAAAGTCAGAGGGTGTTTTGGCTGATAGCAGTGGGGCCAGACTTCACCTTTAATAATTCATTTGGCACACAGGCTGAAGTATTTGCAGTGGTACAGTGAGTGGGTATTGTGCAAAGGATGAAACAGGAAAGAGACACTCTCACCATAGAAACTCTGCCAAGAGCAGCACCACTGTAAGCCCTGTGTTCTCCAAGCACTCTGAAGATTCTTGCTTCTATGCTATTCTTCTGCCCAAAGTGCAGAATAAAAAAAAAAAAAAAAGTCATTTCAATGAAGAGTTAACAGAAGAAACAGACCTAAGACTCATGGAGTAAGAACTCAGTTCTTAGCTCTGGATCCAGCTTGCTCTAAAACCACAAGCAAACCCATATGGCTCAATTTAGAAACATTAATAAGAAAAATTAGCACACGAAAAGATATTTTTGAGTCTTGCAATTCATAGCACAGTGAAAAATTCAGATTTTGGAAATACACTCTGTGCTCTTCCTGCTTTTCCCCCCATAACCTTTTCCCCCATTTATAATGTAGAAAAATGAAGGTACACTATAAAAATTAGTATTTTAATATCAAGTATTGTTCATAGTACCGTGAATATTTGATCTATTTCTGTAGGACTTATCAAACAGAAGCTCATTAGAGATAAACCTCATGTGGTGTAGGCATCACTTGGAAATGGTTTTTATGTTACACTTACACTCAAAAGCATTTTTGCAGGAAGAAGCCTAACTCTTGAACAAATTTTCAAGAGCTAATTAACCTGTATTCAGGGAAAAATAATGACACTGTCCAAATACCTGTAGAAAAGTTCTATTTGTACGCTTACAGGGTGCCCTTGTGACTCAGGCAGATGTGATCTCCCCAGACACAGAAGCTGTGTAGCACTGTCATTAAACCAAGAGAGAACAATATATTGGTGAACAAAAGTCAGGCTTACAGTTTTCACTGTTGGCAAGTCAGCAACACACTGAAAACCCAGCTAGAAAGTTTCATACTTTAAATTAGTTGTTTTAAATAAGTGCAAAATTTGACCAATGATTAGAGCAGCCTACATATGGATCCCCAGACACACAGTAAGTCACAGCTCTCCAGTGATGTTTTTATACTTCCAGTGCTAGCAATACTGTTTGATCCGTCTACAGCTATAGGCCAACTTCTGATACCATCATCCTACAGCATAATAGGCACTTACAGATCTCTCCAGCTGTTACATATACTCCTTTATCCACTGTGTTTTGTATTCAATACAGAGTTTGTGTAGATGTTCATATGACTACAAAAATATGGATCTTGGGATCTTATTAAGTATGTGTAGAGAAAAAAAACAACATTGAAAACATTTTTCCTGTTGCAATGAACATATAAGCAAACAAATCAAACATCCTTTTAGACCATTCAGCTCTGCCTTGCGTAGAGAAGGCACGACATATCTGTCAAGATGATTACAATCCTATCTAATCTCTGCTGAAAAGCGTGAGGACTCATTTTCACCAGCTTTCTCCGCAGTCCTCCTTCACAGACAGACACTAGTTGCCAACATTTCTCTAGAAAAAAAGAAGTTTCAGGGCCATTTTACAACCACATGGCCTTCTGGTAGAAAATGAGTCAAAAAGAGTCATTCATATATACCCCCTCATAGAGATAACTAAAAAAAACCATTCTGATTTGTTCCATAGAAAAGGAATATGCACAGAACTCAGTTCAGCCTTCCTCTCTGTAGAGTGTTTTCTATTAAACAGTACAACAAACTGTGGTGTCTGAAAGGCACTTAGGAACAAACACCTGGTGGTACCACCACTTCCAAGGGGTTACTGGTCATTATGACCGCCTGACTATCACACAGTAAAACAAGAAGCCGTCTCTATTGCACTTGAATACACACTTTTTGGGTTTTTGTTTTTAAATCCTCTGTGCAGAGAGTAGGATACAGATGAATTTTACTAATGCTCAGGTATGTCTAATTGGAAATGCCAGGCACTGTAATTTTACCTATTAGAAGTATCTTACCAACTTGTCTGTCAAAAAAAAAAACCTAAACCAAAATACAAGCAAAACTCAATCCCCCAAAACTCCTAAACTATCAGAAATGTACTAAAAATCTTGCCAGGCTCATTATAATCCTGGGTCACTAGCTAGGGAAGTTAGATTCTTCTCTACCTCCACCTCTACCAAGTTAATATGATGGAAAGAATGAAAACTCAGTTTCAAAAAACTCATTTCTCAAACATCTGAGAAATGAAGTAACAGAGTCGGCTCCATTCTGACAAAACAAGAAGACCATGTGTGGTAGATCTACCAGAACATCTACAGCTGAAATACTGGAGGACAGCACATTCATTTGATAATTTGCAGGAAGTTTTTAGCTAGCAGGATTTGTGGCTGTACTTAGTCTGCTCTCAGCTGTAGTTCTGGCTATACGCAATGATAAAGGCTGACATAATGAAAGCAAAATTAAGTAAACCACAGATCTTGTGTGCAGTTTTACCAGGGGTTCACTCATTTAATGCCCCTGCAAGTCCCAGAGCTTGCTGATTATTCCCAATAGTGCTCCATTCCAAATCATTGACACAGAGAAAGAGAAAGGTTACTCAAGCTATCCAGAACCTGGTTTTGGAGAAAATTATTCTTCCATATGTTCATTATTTTCAGAAGAAAATAGTCTAGACAGCCCTATCTATTTATGTTTAACATTTGTAAAACATAACATTCTGAATCCATCTGAAGTAACAGGTGACTGCACTAAAAGAAAAAAAAACCAAACACCTAAGCATGATCATAAGCTATTTTTCAGATGACTCTGTCATGTTCTTGACAAAGAAAGGTAAGCTTTCAGGGTATGTATTGACATCTGGACAGGGAATGAGACTCTTGTCCATTGGAATCCTGCTTTATTTGAAGCAAAAAGGAAATATGTGGGCTGAAAATGAAAGAAATTGTGGAAGAATGACAAACTGATGGACAGCAGAATTAGGTAACTTTCAAGGTCACATACAACAAGCTTCTGGCACAGGTGCAGGACTCTCCAGTCTCCTCTTTCAATCACTGAACAACAAGCAGTATGGAAAAAATCTGACCATGTAGTGTGAGGAAATGTTTGGTTTGCCCTTATAGTCCAGCTTTTCGTTTGTGCAGTCCTGTGGGCTCACTGCTCTTCCCTGGGCTTCCACACCACTAAAGGGAAAAATCAGTGGAGAAGACAGACCAGCTGTTGGAACAAAACTGATCACATTTCCACTCTTTTCAGGGGTGATACAATCCACTCCTTTTCTCAGATTACTTTCTCTAAATGCATTCCATTTCCATTTATAAATTCAATGGAAAACTACATAGGTCTTGCATAAACAATACTTTTGAACAGTCAGATGTGTCACATTTATTTTTCCCTTAAGACAAATTCTTTCTCTATTGTGCATAAAACTTCTAGAAGATGGACTTCAGACTTACTTCTAGGACCTCAGAAAAAAAAAGCAAAGACACTCTTAAACATCAGGGATGTTTCCTCATGTGACTAGAAGCAGCCAGGAAAATCTCACATGAACTGTTTCCTGACATAGAGCTAAGTAATTAATGCATCCATGGAAGGTGGGGTGTAACGACATATCCAAAAATGAATACTGGCTCTGCAATTCTCAGGAATACCCTCACCCAGTGCGAGTTAGAGCAGTCACCAGGCAGCTGAGATTTGGGGCACCTTAGAGGCACTCCACAGCACCTTTGCTCTGATAGTCTGAGAATTCCTTTTCCAGCCTAACTCAACATTCCCTTCCCTGAATGACTGAGAGGCAGAAGGAATTCTGTGCAACATTTTTGGCCGTGGGGTCACAATGAATTTGGCCACATACCTGTGTCATTTGACTAACAAAAAAACCACTGTTACTGACCAAACGTTGGGTGTGACTTGCAGTAAGTGCAGTTCCACTCTGACAACTCACAATTACTTATGCCTGGCTTCGTTAGCTGCTGATGCTAACAATATATAGAATGACCAGGTCATTGCCCTTGAAAGGTATCTGTGTCTGTCCTGCAAACAAAGTGAAAGGCAAATAAAAAAAACAACCCAAACCAGTTTGTGAAAGGCTGATTGTAAGTGTTCTATTAGTACTTCTATCACTGCAGGCAACCAGAGTGTGAAGCTGGTAAGAAGTCAAGCAAGCTCTTGACGTCAGTTATTCCTCATTTGGAACAATATTAAACAATGTTTGACTTATGTTCATGTACTGAACATTGATTAAGCCACAGGGAAGTTTCCTCTGGTGTTTCTTTGCCTTTATTACTATAAACAACGTAGTACTTTTCCAAACCACTTAGTTTCAGATTCTGTGTATGGTCTATTAATAAATGCACTCATATTTTTTGTTTTTTATTAACACTTGGAAGACAGTTGATTTTCCGACAAGCTCTGGATGTCTGAAATGCTCATAATTATAAGCAATAAGTTATGTTTATTTCTTGGTTGCACTTGAACATCAGAATTTATGCACAAAGAATAAATCATTTCTCTAACAGAATGATCAATTTTTGTATTTCTCCATGTAGCTACACATTAGTCACTTGGCATTTTCAGTTAAATGAATATGTTCACTTAAATAGTAAGGAAAAAAACAATAGCAGACATACAGACTTAATGGGAAAGCAGCATGCTTATTGCCATAAGTAAGGGACTTTTGATGTATAAGAATCCACTGATGTCTGCTTTTATTCACATAGCACACAGTGATTTTAGACAGAATTAATTTCTTTCAGTGTCTTATTAAAAGCAAAGGAAGGCTCCAGTTCACAGATTAATAACCTGTGAGTTATTATTTCTGCTGTGTTCAGAGGATACTGCATCTGTGCCTGGATTTCATGTTTCTTCATAGTATGGAGCCCAGTAATATGGATTCCATAAGGTTTTTTTCAGCATTCCTCCATACCATTCTCAAAAGCCATTGCTTTAAAATTACCTCATGACAATTGTTTTTCAAGGCAGAGTCACTGAAAAATGTGCTGCAGCTCAATAGTTGAAGTCTAAGATTTTCAGAGGAGCCATGGGCTGCAGCTACTAAAGGTAAGTCTGGTAGGTCGGCTATAAATTGTACATGAGGTGTCTTGCATGATGTGCTGAAGCTAAACGTGCAGGTCTCAGCTCAGCAAAGGTGGGAAACCAGTGCAACAACTGATACAAAAGAGCAACACATACAGAATTGCTGTGAACAGGAAAACTGTTCCTTTCCTTCCTATCTCTAGATACAGTCAAGAATGGCTCATCTTTCAGGCTAACACTACCCTAGAGCATGACAGAGTTGCTTGGCCTCTGAGTGAAAGTGGGAAAAGGGAAAATTCCCGAAGTGGTAGGTGGAAGGAAGGGAGTTCTGAAAGAGCAGGAGTGCTACAGTACAGAAGAACAGGTTTGCCCCTCTGTTTGCAAGCTCCTAGACTCTATTGACCTCATTCTTCTGATTTCCAAATTATCTTCACAGAAAGCACATAATTTTTTTTTTCTGATTATAAATTCAGTGTATCTTTAGCTGAGAATGGCCTGGCAGAATAAGCCAATTAGGAAAATCTGAAGATCAAATGCCTGCCTTCCATAGAAAACCCATTTGAACCCTCTCTTTAGTATGTCAAATAACTTCCATTTTTTTTATTCCACTACTAATTAATGAGCTATTAGAAGCGCCAATTGAGAGTGGTATGATGCAGAGCACTGCACAACCCCGAGCTAGCAGACTAGTAGTTACTTATTTCTGTGGGCAGGTCGTATGGTAACATGAACAGCCTGCTCTAGCTAGACTGCAGGATCATCAAGCACAGCAATGTTTATTTTATTCATTTTCTGCTATTGTTTCTTGCTTCTCTCAGATGAGTTCGAAACTGTGACAAGAAGGAAACCCCTTAAGCTTCTTCACACATCTTTTTCTGTCTAAAAGGTGTTGAAGCGTGAAGTAACTACTACTAGGATGGTTCAGGATAAGTATTTTTATGTACATGATGACAGCAGTTATTACTTGTTCTGAATATTGCATTCATGGTACTATTCCCCTTCTGTTGGCTATTTGGAAATACTTACGATTAATGTAAGTAAATAATTTAAATGATCATTGTATTAGGTTTGCACTGCAAGGTTTTGGTAGCAGAGGGGGCTACAGGGACAGCTTCTGCAAGACAGACCTGCTGCTGGCCAAGGCTGAGCCCATCAGTGGTGGCTGTAGCTCCTCTCTAATAACATATTTAAGAAGTGTGGAAGGGAAGAGACAGGAGCCCACTCTGGAGCAGGTTATGACAGCAAGACTTATGAGTCCATGTGGGACCACGCTGGAGCAGTCTTTTCCTGAAGGACTCCACCCCAAGGGAGGGACCCACGCTGGAGCAGTTTGTGAAGAACTGCCACCTACCAAATAAAAATAGGATCAAACTCTAAACTGACTTATTAAGCCAACACATATGGGGAGGTTTTCCTGACTAACAGTTTTTTATATTATTTTTTAATTCAGTGGAGCTACAAAGCATGGAGAGATAGCAGTTACTGTTCTAAGAAGCACATTAGAGTAACAATAGGTGTTCCTGAAGAAACTTGTGAGAGGACTACAGTCCTCTTCAGCACCACAGCAATTCAAATTTGTCACAGTTTACTGTTGGGTGTGTAGGTACATAAAGGCTCTTCTCTCCCCCACCCCACTGCCTAGTACAATCTCTAAAAACACTGCTGTGTACTGTTAAGCAAACGCTCAGATTAAACTCACTGAAGGCAGCAAGGGAGGTTAAAAGAGAAATACTCTTAACATGCAGTGTTACTCCTACACCAACAGCTGGTAAGTCCTCAGAAACACATGAACTAATTAGACACAGAAAAATCTTCAGCATAATGATGCCCATCCATGCATTGTACCATCCTCTTTGATAAGCAAGGAGAAAAGAGAATCAACACAATTTCACTTGCAGACATAAGACCTATTCACCAGTGACTTTTAGCTAATTCTCAGGGTACCCTTACCTGTAGCTATGTGCTGGTGTACACAGGTGTGCCTGCCTGCCCCATGAACTGGATACAAATTCCTGCAACTTCTCTGCACAGTCTTTCAAGAAAACTTTTTTTATTTTTTATTTTTTTGCATTTATAAGAGCTGCAGCAGTCTAAAAATTCCCAAAGGAATATGTGGGAGCTCTTGTTACCTGTGTTATAATACTCCGATTGTAAAGTTTTCAATGCCTATAATGCAATACTGAAGACAAGTCATTGTACAAAGTGAGAACACCTATTAAAATGTAATTACAGTATTTCTACTGTTGTTTCAAAAGACATGCAATGCTGTGAACATTTCCTGGCATGTACGCAAGGCTACTATCCAACTTTTAGCTAAAAGAGTAAAACTTCTCAATTTAATGTATCAGACTGGGTAGAAGATGGTGAAAAGAGGAAAGAAGAATTCTACAAGATCCAAGAGATGACTATTGTAAGATGCCAACTTTGTAAGCAACCATGAATAGGGATGTATGAATCTGTGTTTACTTACTTCTGCTTATTAGACCTAATTCTGTTCAGATAGAGGTTAACTTTATTCACTTCAGTTTTCTCCCTTTTCTGTTTCAACAATCATACCACCACACTGGAAAGAACCAAAGTTGGGTATTTCACTGGTGCTACGTAAGGCTTTCCACAGAATGATTTCATTCCTCTCCAAATAACATATTTGCTTTTCATGCAGGAGTTGCACAATCACACCCACAGAAGATTTGGTTTTCAAAATAAGGCACAATACCAAAGCATCCAGTAGGCACGGCTGCTGGCTTCAGTAAAAGCAGAGTTAGAACAGAGTGCTGCAGATTAGATCCTCTGCTGTTATACAGTGATGTGTTCAGTTTTAATCACCTTATTAGTGGTGGTTTTAGTCTAGGTCAGGATGTCCTCTGACACAGGTTTTAATGACATATTAGAGTTATAGATAGTAGTATCAACAACAGTGTTCCAAATTTTGCTCAAGGGTAGAGAGTGAGAATCTAAACCAAACAAGAAATAGGCTTGGAGTGAATTTAGTGTTTATGAAACAGTCAAGATTTTCTCCCAGCCACAGGTTCTCCTAGACTTAGAGATCTTCAAAGTCATAATTGCATTTTCTTCTTGTTCATTTAAGAAATATCTTGTACGTTCTTTGACCTGCAACTTTTCCCTTTTTGGCCTTTTGGGCCAGAATGCCAACATCTACATCAAGTATTTTGCAGGATTTTAATTTCCACAATACTTGATACAGACAAGATTTCAAAACAGAGAGAAACTGTGAAAGCCTTGGTGGATCACAGAAAATAATCCTATAGGCAGAGGTTCTTTCCTGTCTGCACCATCAATGCGTCCACGACTGTGGAGGGAAATGCAGTATGCTAATGTGCCTCCTATCCATGGCACAAATCAGCATAAACGTCCCTCCAGCAGGGGAAGGGCACCGATTTATGTCAAATGTTGCATCACTCTCTCTGGTGCACATTGGACCACTCATCCTGTCTCGAGGTATGGGGCAGGGCATGTATTCTATCATTTACTGGCAGCAGTTAGAGCATTCCCTTCATCTTAAAAAAAGATCTTAGGCACCCACTCCTGTAATCTTTACATTTATAGTAACCTGCCAGCTTCTGCTTTTATTTAAAGTATGTTCTAATTGTACATGGGATTTTAAGTCTCAGTTTATATTTGTAAGACGAAACAGTATTCTCCTACAGATTTTTCAAGGAAAGCTGAGAAAATGCTAATTTTCAAGAATGCAAGAAGAGATAGAATTTTTTTTTTTTTTTTTTTAAGTACTGGAAGAACAATAATTTTAAAAAAAATTGAGGCAACGATGAGTACTACTTGAAAAAGAGACATTTTCATTCATATATTTGCTATTGTATTTCCACCAGTAAGAATTATAATATTTGCCCTGTGAGTACCATCATTTAATTGTTATCATTCAATATTTGATTTTCACATCAAATATTTTCACTAATACATAATTCCTCTAGGAATATTATAGGATTATTTGCATAAGACTTTTTTTTTTCCCCTCCCCTTGAGTTTTCCATTCTAGGCAGGAAATGATGCAAGTATTTGGATGAGCTCCAGGAAGAGAAGTAGACTAATAGCATATGTGCTGCATGAGAAAGGATTGTAGACAATGGAATACTGCACGTGCATACTTCAGAAAAGATATCATGCTCTTACAATATACACATTTTTATTATAGCTCCCTGCTGCCCACTCTAATTAACAAGTTATGCTCTTCACCTTTATGAATCCTGTCTTATAACAGAATTGTGTGGTGAAAAAAACTGAATTAACATGCTGTATTAACAGAAGGATTTATCCATGTCCCTACTTACACTGTCACTCAGTGATTTAGCATGCAAGTGAATTTGTAGATTTAACCTACTGCGGATTTAATTTATTGTAAAGGAGAACATCAGATGTTTTCCTCATTCCAGTAGACTGTACTCGTGCTGCTAGGTTGAGAACTTCATAAACAACACACAAAACACTAGTGGTAGCTTATGCCTATAGAGATCTCATTTTAAAAAGAAAAAAAAAGTAAAAAAGAAATGCAGCTTTTGACATTGCTTAAATACCCCAGTCTGGGGTAAATGAATGGTTCTCTCCCCTCTTGTCCATTTTCTGCTCTTTAACAAAATTACTCAGCTTGTAGCGAGTGGTATTTGCCCTCTTCCACCTAGCTGTGGAGTGGCAGCTCTGGAGCTGGAGCCCAACTCAGTCAGGATGCAAGGGAAAGCATATAGTAGCCCAGAAAGTGGAAATGCCTTTAAATAAAATAAATAAACAAAAATAATCCCAGCAGCTTGGAGTGAGGTAAAGTGAGCCCCACAAGCTGGGCAAAACGGCCCTACCCTATCACACAGTGTTTCCCGGAGTTCATGGAGATATGACTTCTGCCCTCCATCCTTTCACCTGATGAGAGCAGAGGCTCAGAAGGTAGCACATTCCCTTATGCCCTAAGGTTTTCACTCATTAATGGAATATGTAATTTTATAGATATACATCATATATTTAATTGTGATTGTCTGGCCACAAGAGTGTATCAGGGCAACACCAGAAAAAAATGCAATTTTTAAGTTTTGAGTTTATTGGCACAGATCTTAACCCCACGGTCTACAAAATACACAAGACAAATACTACATATATTATATTGCATTATATGCCCAAGTTGCTCTTCCAGACAAGAGGCAAGTAAGGACTCATATATGAGCCACACAGTAAAGTACATCTATATTTTGGGTCAAATTTTGCCAAAGACTTTATGGTTACCAAATACCATATAGCATTACAGGTTTCTATACATTACACTTCTTTGCTTGTCCAGCAAAACAAATGTATCATGTAAAACTTTGACAAATATTTATCCTTGTATTTCTATATAAAGTTTATACACTTAGTTCCAGTATCTTTTTTTTTTTTTTTTTTTTTTTACGTTTCATGGGTGGAAAATACTAAAAAACCCACAATGTAGTACCCCAGACTGAAGAAGCTAAATCTCAATTTAAAGAACATGAAAAGACAGGAAAGAAAGATTGGGTAAAGTTTAAGCCAATGAAAGTATGAGTCATTATTATATAACAAGCAAGTTGGGTATGTTCTGATATTTTAAGCTGAAGAAGAGATAGGTTGAGAGGGGAAGAGAGCATAGAAGTGGGAGTCAACAGGGGAACTGAGGTAAAGTAAGTGGGTATGTAAAAGTTTAGGAGCACTAATAGGAACTTATATGTTCTCTTAATTCTTGTTTCCCTACTTTTTTTATTTTCAAATCTCAGGTAGAGCTTTTTAAAACAATGTGAACTCTGTTTTCATCCCAAAAGATTAAGCATCCGTTTAAACTATATCAGTGTGATTAATTTTCACTAGGTAGTTATTAGGCAACTTCTAGGTAACTTAGACAAACTTCTTCCGTTCATAGAAGACACAGCTGGGTAGAAATTAGTCTCTAAAAATACTTTCACACAACCTGCTTGTTTTCTAGTCACTGTCTTCTTATGTTATGCTCATTCCATCTGTCAATAGATATGAGTCACACATTCGACCTTTCAGTTTCACTTGCGCACATAAATTTCTTCCAATTTCCTGTGAAACAAACACTTTTAACTCTTTAGGGGCTAGCAATTTGCACATATTGCTCGATGCTACAATGGTTAAGGTAGAAGCAAGATCTTGTGCTGATATTATTATCTCTCCAGTCTGCAATACCATTTGAATGTAGATTGTCTCTTCGTTTTGCTGACCACCCTACCTGTAACTTTCACTGAAAAACTATCAGATATGTGGAGCTATAGTTTTAAAAACAGTCTAACTATATTTTCAAAGAAAGATCAAGAGCAGAGGAGCAGACACAAGTCGCTCCTGACATTACCAGCCACAGTCAGCAGATTCACTGCAGGAAAGCTACAATTTCACCAGTTTTAAATCTGCAGAAGGCAACATTTGGTTCAAAGCTAACTTAAAAATACAGACTCATGCTTGCCCAAATGCTACCCACTGACATAAATCATGATGCCTTTACCAACAGATCCTATTTTTTTCCTCCTCAAACACAATAAACACCTCCAATATGAACAAAGAAGGAACATGGCCACAAAGAACACAGCAGAATATGAGAGCTAGAGCATTATTCTGGGATTTAGGAGTATATTACCTTACCCTTTCTTTCAGGCATAGTATACAATTTAATCTTTCAGGGAGCTTTCAAGACAAAGGGGAATAAATTATCAGTTTTAATAAGAATACAAAAGTGGAATACTGAAAGAGAGACAAAATTCTGCACAGTAATCTGTTAAAGAAGGACAGGCTTGACATGTACAATTTGTTGGCAGTCCTCATTTGTGAGCTCGTTTAACTCATTATTGTTGAAAGAGCAGCTTAGCAGCAAGATGCTTTAACACAACAGTAGGCTTGCAGTCTGTTTCAATTAGGCATTGCAGTGGCATAGAAGGGTCTGTGGCTTGGCTTTACGGTTCCCTTCCAAAATAAACCACGCTTGGACCAGCTGTAATATTCTCCCATCAAAACTACTTTAACCATCTAAGCGAAGTGACTTTTCTACTAGTGCCTGAGATTTCACCGGCTAGAGTAATAAAAGGACACTTTTAATGGAGAGAGTAGGATGATAGGCCTGAATTTCAGAGCCCATGGTAGTTAGAGGGGATGAGTTACAGCAGAGGTGACAGTGGAACTGCTTGGGCTCCTATGCCTGTACACCAGTGTGACAGTCTCAAGGGACCAGGGAGGTTTCAGCACTGTCGTGTGAGAGAAGTGCTTTAGATAACACTGCTAAACGTGGAAGTAGACAGAAAACTTGGTATTGATTTATGGATGAAGACTGAATATTTTGACCTTTAGTCTTTGGTATGTTAGCGTTGAAATAATAAACCGTAATGCACTATCTGTTGATATAATGGATGTGTGCTCCCAGTCACTTAAATAAGTACAGACCAGTCAAATTAATGAACCATATATGACATCATAGATGCACATGTGGTCTTTGTGTTAAAAAGCTTTTCCTTCCTTCCAGACAATACACGCTCAAAGAATTAACTTTACTTTTGGTGATCTACCTGCACTGACATCCTAAGGAGATTAACTTAAAGAAGAATTTTCAAGTAGTATTGAAGTCATCAGCAGACAGCAGCTGAACTGAAGGGAAAAAATAAAAACCATATATGGACAACACCAAAACCAGAGCCTAAAATTAACAATAAGCAATATTAGTGACTGGGAGCTTTTTGTGTAAGTGCTAGTGGGGTGGAGGGAAGCAGAGGTTGTTGGGGTATTTTGATTGGGAAGGGTGTGTGTACGTGTGTTCTTTTTCACAGTGTCAAGTACCATACAAGCTGTATTTGTATGCTGATATTTTGGTCATTAGGTGCCTTTAGACTAAATCAAAATTTTCATTCTTCAGGTTCTTTATATTCATTAGTTCAGATGCACACTTGTCTTTGGCACACAGCTGATAGTAACACCTTCAGTGTTAGAAAAAAGCAGGAAAAAAAAATCTGTTAAGCGATGGCTCTGATTGAACAGACAGATTTTCCATGTCAAACTTGGTCTTTCAAAAATGTTATGATACATGGTCCATTTACAGATCTACACACTGTCTACTAACACATTCTTAAGTCTTCAAATCTCTCAGCACTTTTTCCACAACTGCCAAAAGTATGAATGTCCATTGTTACTTAAATTTCTTCTCACTGAAGTCAACTGAATTTAGAAGATGACTGTCAGAACGTGTGTGACAACACAGCAACCTAACCAGATTGCTCTGAAGTCAGCACGTATTTGCTTCTCCAGAAAAACCTGATCTGATTTTTGGCAAGACCAGATTTTTAGTCACAAATTGGGCAGAGAAAAGAACAGATGGATTTAAATACATTCATGGTATAGGTTAGCAAAAAGTTGATATGAATATTTCAAATAAATATTTCACAGGAGGCTATCACTGTCCAAATGTAATTGAGTGTTAATTAAGAAACTATAACCTAAATTACAGACTCTGATTTAAGGCTAATTTAAAATACAAGTAAGCACTTCACGCGTTTTAACCTGACCCCACATTAGTTGAAGTCAGTGGCCTTTAGATTAAAATCAATTAAGAGTAAATATGTATCTTAAGATCCTGATTTAATAACTTTCTTTAGTTATTAGTAAAACCCAAGACAACCAGTATAAGGAGAATGAAAGGAAGAATCAAAGGTAGTCTGCACTAAATTTCTTTTAGAGTCCTCAAAAAGCAAGAGGTCCATATCTTGATAAGTGACATTAAGAATGAGGAATCTGTATTGTTAGATTTTTTACCAGATATGCATTTGCATCAGGTGACTTGACACGTGATTGTGTGAAGTCTTGCAGCAAATCTGTAGAAGTCCAGTGAATACAGTCAATTTTTATTCATATTGGGTAATTCCTAAACAGGGAAGGTAAAATTTGCCAGTGGTCTTTTGGGTTGATACTTATCTGAGGTGATGTTAATAACACAAGCCTTTAACGCCATAACTGGGAGTTAGAAAACCATTTTTCTACTAAAAGCAGCAGCATTCTACATTATTGTAATTTTTAATGAAGTTTCTAAAAAAGTTTAAAATCAAAATAAAGAAAATGCCATACTGTTTGTGTTCATTCTTTCCAGGTAGTTACCTAACAAATAGAACTAGTCCTAAACAATCATTAATGGACCAAGGTTTATTGTCAGTAATATTTTCCAACCACAGCTACAGGGACATTTATTAACGGATTGCAAACAGACAAGGAAGAATGTGATCAAAGTATACAGACTGCAACAATTTCCCACATTGTTCACTTTCGGCAGGTTCTTCTGGAACCTTAAGTTTAACCAAATGATGTGGAATGGGAATAGACAGCTCTGATTTTGCATACCAATATGCCCAGACACCTTCATCTGTATGCTGGCAGAGTTTCACAGCTAGAAGCTGCATTAAAATTGATGAAAGACAACTTCTGTTCTATGATTCTGCGCATCTTTGAGTTGACAAAACAATGCAGCATTCCTAATTTTTCTTCACAAGAAAGTCTTTCAAATATTTCCCTTGTTTTATTTAATGAAATGCCTTTGCTCTAAGTAACATGATATTATGTTTTGTTTTGATGTTTCACTATTTCCGCCCTTAGCTATTGCATACTGCAACCACAAACCTAGTGCTTAAGCCACAGTTAAGTTCAGGTTAGTGACACAAAATTATTTGCTAAAATTAAGGAATGGGAGATGTTTAAAATTCTTCAAGTTATATCATTGCAAAAGTCCCAGAATCAGTGAAGGTTAAAAAAAAGATAAATCATAAACTAAAATGAACAAGTACCTTTAGTGATTAATGATTATATAGACAAGACAACTTGCATGCTTGATATATGTGTACAGGTGCCCTGTGGTGTAGGAGGGTAATATGCATGATTGCATGGGATGGCAGAAAGGTTTTCTTTTGTTTTGTTTTGTTTTGGGTTGGAGGGGGTTGTAACTGTTCTGGATGGCTTCATTACACAGCAAAGGCAGTTGTTCTGTTAGTGCTAATTAAGCCTTGGGGAACAATTTGTTGAGGTAGTTGGAGAAAATTTGGATGAGAACAAAAGAGGAATTTTAATGTTTTAATCCCAAGCAGAAGTAGAAACTTTCAAGTTCCAAACTTCTGGGATTCCAGCATAGGAGCTAAATGACTGATCCTGTGAAGAGTAAGAACCCCCAGCTTTTCACTGAAAAAAATACAGACACTTGCCACACACGGCAAGATTGTGTCCTGTTAAAGCAGGTTCATTACCACATGAAAACAATTTTAATTAACTGCATCCTATTGTCTAGTTATAGTAACACAGAATACTCCTGTTTGTCAGGGTCACATTTGGGAGTTCACAGTTTTGTATGAGAAATACCCCACCCAGGTGGGTAGTTTTCAATCACCAAAGATTTTTCTAGTAATTTTTCAAATGTTTGTTAACAAATGAAGGAATTGCCACTCTTCCAGCAAAGCGGTTCCTAGAACAACTATTTGATTTCATTAATGACAGCCCTTCCAGCAGTAGCACTGAAGGCTGTACCCCCTATGCTGGCACATGAGCTTGTATCAAAAGACGAACTGCTAGCACAGGTAAAGTCTGATCTTTCACCTAAATGTGAATTAGGTGATGCCTGTTTTTTCTTCTAGGTCATAACTTAGAGAACTGGGAACAGATAAAAGGCAAACAAGATAAAAGAGACTCCTTGTTTCTACGCTGACAGAAAAGGTGGCAAACTGGGAGGCTGCCTAGGGCTCAAGGAAAAAAAAAAACAAAACAACTAGAAATAGTTCCCTGCCAAGAGAGGTGGAGGGGAAAAAACAGGGGGAGAAGGTGTTTTCTAGATTCACTACCTGATTTAGAGCTAAGATAGAAACAGAACAAGCATCTGTGAGATAAAAACACTACCAACTTTGTTATGGATTTGCAAGGGGTAAAAACAGAAGTACAGTGAATCATCTGAATGCAGACAAGAGAAATGCAAGTATACACAGATTTGTATATTTGAGGAAAACTTTTAACTCAGATATTTTAGAACACTGGAGATGAAAAGCATTCTCTTTTTTAGAGTCCCAAGAGTCTCATCACTTTATAATCCAGAGCAAGACATACTTCAGAAAAAATAATAAAGTTGGATTCTTTACTGGGCAACACCACAAAAGCAGATTAAAAAATTAATTCTTTTTAAACACAGATGTCCCTCTCCATTTTGACTTCTCAGATGCCTTTAGTTGCAAAAGAACAGTTCAACACCAGCACGTGTATTTTACCAACTCCCAGTTTGAGAACATATGAAAGCAGAGGTGGCAAAGATGAAAATAAGTCAATGATAATTAAGCCTGACATAAGGGTTAGAGCACTGGCTTGGGTTCAAGGCAGCAGAGATTCAGGATGTGATGCACTGAAGATATATCAGGGCCTAGAAAATCTGCAGTAAGTGATAGGTGAACCAGAATACAGCCATGAATCTAACACCAGTCATTCCTTGTCATTCTCTCTTTAAACTTAGAGGACTTAAAAAGGAAAAACTGGTACCATCAGAAGTTAAAGCTAAAAGTAAGAGCAGGGTTAGGATCAGCTGAAGGACTGTGGTTATAGCAAAGCCTTTTGCAAAGGCCATGTGCAAGCAGACAAGTGAGTTAAGACATAATACAGAGACAGTCAAGAAACATGAATAAGATTTGCTGTTTAGGAGAGCTGAGTTGCTTGGAGGCCCTGGGCAGCTTAGACAGACACCAGAAACAGAACCTGGTTGATGATATAGTCTGGCATTTAGAGGTGTTAAGACCAGATTTCAGGCTGGTTCGGAGTTAAGAGTATAAAGCACCTTGATCCTCAAACTGAAAGTAAGATCTATTCAGCCTACAGACATCTTGAACGTCATTACAGACTAAAACTGATGGAGGGTGTTAGGGTTAGACTTGGAGCCCAGAGGCTTAAAATTAACAAAAATCAAAATGCATGGAGAACAGCAATGCTTACTATTCAAGCCCACAGGATAAGTAAGGGTAATAAGGAAATATTTAGAATGAAAGTTCAGTTCAGACATAGCTGCAAATAATTTTCAGAAGCGTCAAAGATGAAGGTTGTGAATCACTTGGGATTTTGATTACGCCCCATGTGGGCAGAAATTTCTCGGTTACTAGGCTGTACAGTTTAGGCTGGAAAAAGAGATAAAGTTGTGAAATTCAGCAGTAAAGAGCTAGATTTATATCACAGTGCTGAAAAGGCTATAGGTCTAGGACAAGAATTTATACTGGCAGAGGCCAGGATTAAGTTTGAGATAAGCAGAAATCCCCAAGCTTGGCTAACTAAAAAGTGGCAGCTTTCTCTAAGAGTTTTAAGGCACATAGAAGGTTGTAAATGGGTAAAATAACAGCGTAATAGAGATTTGAAAGTATCACAAGGATCAAACACTTTGGTGGAAGACTTAACAACAATGTAGTACATCTCATTAGCCAGGGAAAAAGATCAGTCAACATTCAAGGGAATTATGTGAGCACCTAAAAGAATAGGAGTAAAAACATTCTTACGACCTCCATTCGACAGTACTTATTCTGTAGACAGATCGTTCCCCAAAATAATACTATGTAAGTGAAAAATAAATCCAGAAGTCATAACAGCACTGTACGAGGTATGACCCAGAGCTCATTAAGACTGTTGTAATTAAATCCCAAGTCTTGATTTCTGCATTCTCATGTCCCAGTCAATGACTAGCAGCACTAAGAAATGAGAGAGACTCTTTTCATCTTTTCAGAAAACTTTTATATAAAAATAAACAGGGAAAAGTAAAAACCATTATAGGTGAAAATAACTAGACCAGATTCTCTATCTGTCTAGATTAGGAGATTGGAAATAATACAAGTAAAAATGGTAAAAGGAAGCACTGCAGGCAAAATTATCTATTCATTTTGAGGGTTTTTTTGGTTGTTTTTTTTTTTTTTAACTCGTGGAATTGAAAACTATATGCATGATATTTTGTTTCCTCTGAAAGAAGGTACAGGTTCTTCCTACTGCCTTTATGCACTTTTTCTGTATTTTATAACTCAATTTCATATGAGGATAAGCAACTGTCATTATCTAAATTCTGTTAAAATTAAACTATAAACTTGACTGTGTGTTTAAGTCAACCCTAACAGAAAGGTAGCATTTAGAAATAATATCCACTTAAAAAAAAAAAAAGTTCTTTTTATTCAAATGTCTTAGCGTTCAGAAAAGGTTTTATTAGTGTTCCAATTGTTTATGTTTCCTGTATCATCTAGAAACTGTTAATTAAGGAATGTTAACATTGAGAACTTTTAATGGCGTTGTTCTTGATTTGGCAAGTTCTAGAAAAGGCACCAAAAGATTTGCACTATCTGAAGTTTAGTAAGACTAGAAAGCTAGATAATTAAAATATTAATGTTTTAAAGACTACAATCAGCACAATAAATTATTTTAAAGAAAGGAGTAATTGAAACAAGATGAAGTTTCCTACAGCCACAATAGAATATTTTTTACATTTAGAGGCCTAGTCAAAAAGCAAATAATTTCAAATTTGTCATCCACCAGCATCTGGGTACCAAGTGTTTTACTTTCACACCTGGATGATGGTAGGAACAGCTACATTTTCTGTTTCTTCTTTTCACATAGCCTTTCTTTATGAATTCATTTTGTTTACCTACACCACACAGGTAGCTGAAGGCTGTTTCAGTTCCAAAGGCTGTGTGCAACAACCACACCAGGTCTCAGCACAAAGGCAGGCTAGCTTTTGATTAAGTGTTTTGTCCCAGAAATCCACTGTCTTACAGTTTTGTCCCCCATGCCACAATTTCTCCACCTACATAGCATTTAGGCACCTGATGAATCACTAGATCTCATCACCCTATGTCTGGCAGCATCTCCCAGGCACTGCACTGCTGTAAACAGCTACTCAGGCCACAGAGCTGGCAAAGGAGTTCAGATTTCCTACCGATGCCTTTGGGATAGGTTACAAGCCACAGTGACCAGCACAAAAGTCATCCAGACATACATTCTTCAAGGGTGTGGGAATTTACAGCCTCTCCAGCAGCAGCAGACATAGGGAATCCCAGATAAAACTTTTAGGAAGAAACAATGAAGTGCCTCCACTTTCTTCTAGGCAACTACACTTAGTAGGCTGGTAGAAAAACCAGCAGCACTGAAAACCACATTTCCCTTTGCATAGTCTTTTAATGAACCAGACATCTGGGATGGAGGAAGCAATAAGGGAAGGAAATACAGAGAGAGAGTTCCATTTTGTACATTTTATAAACTGTTTTACCATGCTCGATGGTGGGGTGAGAGTAAAGCCCATCAAGGGGACAGCTCAGCCTTTCTAAAAGTAAATATATGTAGCTGCAGCAAAACCATGCTGCTTCTGTCAGGAGGTTCCCTGGGCAAGCCAGGCAATCTTGCTTTTGAATGCCCATGGCAGAGCCTGGGCAGTTGATGGTATTGCTCCATTAACATCTGGCTAGTGGACAGTCTCGGCAATGAAAGGCAAGCTGCCTGGCATGCCTCATTGATGTCAGTGTAGGACATCATTCCTGGTCAAATAAAGGTTAGGTCCCAGAAGATGGCCTTTTTCCCCTTCTTTGGTTAACCGTAGCCTTCTGTAAGTAGCAATTTAGAGGAGTGTTCTGTTATTTGAGGAGATGAGCCTTTATAGCCCGTGGCTATTCAACAAATGACAGACACCTCAAGAACTTTTGAACGTGTTTCTTTTAAGCTTTGCTAGAAGTAACCGTTAGAGTACCAGCTTAGGTGCCTAAAGCATGGAATGTGCATGTCTGTGGTGAAACTGGCTACTCCGAGAGCTGATTAAGAGGGAACAAACTAGGTGTAATAAGCAAGTTCTCCAACACTGACTCATTTACACAGAGGGGTTTTTTGCTCTCCTGAAGTCAGTGCAGAAAATTGAGAAGTAGTTATGACTGTACATTATGTGTACAGCTGCATGAAAAATAATTCTTTCTTTAAAATGGGGAGATTAATAGGAAAATTTGGACACTAAGGGTAATGTGTGGCTTTGTAAGGATTACATTTAAGCCAGTTTGACATCTGTCTCACCTCGGAGGCAGATTTCTGTATGTTTTAATACAGAGGTAGACAGAGTTTATGCCTTACAATCTTTCCCTTGTGACAGAGACAAATACAACTGACATCACCCTCTCTTAAACCCTGGCTCACCAGCAAGTCCATGAACCACTTAAAGTAGCACTGTGTACTCTTATTTGTAAGCACAGGGACTTGTTTCTGCATAGGACTGAATTTCACTCTAGTCGACTATAAGAAATAACAGTTTATTACTTAACTAACATCTCAAATAAGACAATGGGTAGATCTTTAACATCTCCAGAGCATTCCTTCATGCAACAAATTGTTTAGATGCTTATATTTCATGGTTTTGTCTCTATTTTCAAAGTGGGAGCCCCAAATTTGAAGGTGCTACCACCCAAGTGAATTCACACTGCCAGAACTCCAATGTTTACAACATGCAATTATCCTCTTACCTGAAAACAGGAGGAGAAACAGCAGCAGGGTCATGTATTACCACAAAGTAGCACAGAAAATGCATCAAATCTGAAAAGACAGCCTAAGCCATCTGACCTCTTCTTTCACAGTGCCAAACATCTCACTTACTGCTCTGTCTCTGAAGGAAGCTGTGCTGGAGAAGCCAATTCACACCTGCAGAAATATGTTTGTTGAATAATGGGGTGGGAAAATGCATAAAAAATTTTTATTGCTCAAGTTTCTTCATAGAACCAGTATCTGGCTGCAGGGCACTTCCACCTACAGCTCAACATAAAAAAGATCCTGCTGTATATATGCTGTCCTCCCCCACTGGACAGGAGTAATGGGAGAGCAGAATTCTTTAGTTACTACTCTGCCTAACTGGAAGACAGACATTCCTGTAAAACTGTGTGTGGGAGCATTTCCCAGTGAAACCAAAACACTGTTAAAAGTAAATTCAGTGAACTACTACTCACGCAATGCTGCTATATGAAAAGACAAGGTTTTTTTTTTTATTATACAGACACACAAACTGTCAGACACCAACACCACCATAGCGCCAGGCTGCCACCAGAGAGCCATCACTTCTTGTCCATGGGATCCTGTTAAGGCTGTGGACCAGGTCATACCTACACATGCCAGCCCCAACCCAGGGAGCTTAGGGCAGTATGTACCTTGTTGCTTCAGGTTCCACATCACTGGTATAGTCCAAAGAAATTCTTGTTTGGAGATTACACAGTCAGCTAGCATACATCAACATGGCACCCTTGACTTTCAAGTGATACCAAATTTATTCTACTAAAAGAACAAATGTGGGCTGGCTTTACAACACTGCCATACAATTGATGAGCTTCTGTGCCAAATCCATATCACGAGGAAAACTCATTGCACCTACTTCCTTCATGCAACAACAGTCCAAGAACATATCCAAGTAAGAAAAAAGCCTTACTACAAGACATTATGAGGTTCTGTATTTGGAGTAGAGCTGTGATGGTTAGGTACCTCAATAACAGCATGAGTAACATGGTATTGGTTTGTTTTGCAAGTTTTATCCTCAAAGCAACAAAATAGTGAAGGTTTACTCTCTGCCTTACACTCAGACCAAGCTGACAAAACTGAAATACTTTATGTTTAATATAATTGATTTTTCCACCCACCAAGAGCAACAGTTAACACTAAAAATCAATGTTTATTCCTAAATGACTTTTTTTTTATCACATTTGACTGTTGTATAACAAGTTAGATTGAAAAGTGTCAACGTGAAGTGAAAAAGGTAGCAAAGGAAATAATGTGGTCAAGACCATTACACCCTTCATAATAAACAATTAGAGCATCAAAATATTAATGATTAAATGATTCTGTTTGGCAGCAAAACTATGTTGGCTGTGTAGGACACTGGCACCCTAGAGCTGGCCTGTATTCCCACTTCATACCAAAGGGAAACAGAAATTACACCATTGCAGTTCTGTGACTGTCAATGGAGCAGAGCCGAAGCTTCATACTTGGCCTGAGCAAGTCCAGCTACTGCTGATCCCTAATTTCTGGAGGTGCTACCCCAGAAAACATACTCTTCCATTAAGCCTCCCTGTGACTTCACGTCTCAAACATTTGCAGCTACTCCCACTCAGATTTCCATGTCCTTGAAGGCATACAGATTAACATCTGCAGAAAATATTTAAAGAAATGCTGTTTTTTAAGCTGTAGTACCATCAGCACACTGTATTCTCAGGGCAATCTAAAAGAATGATGACTGTACATAATGGATGTGCTCAGGCACTGTTTATAAGGGATGCTCACTTGCTGGGTGCCAGTTTCACAAGATACGTTCAAGATGCCATTACAAAGGTAAAAATACTAAAGAAAACAACAAGTAGGTATGAGCTGTTAAGATTACAACAATCCTTTAAAACTATTAGGCTACACAAAGTTATAAGGTTTGTGCACTGACTGAGTGCATGCCATTGTTTCATCTAGCCAAACTATGAGAACCTTCAGCTTCTAGTACTTCACAATTCTGCAGTGTTATTCCTATAGGGAAATGTTCATTGCTTCCATAAAGGAAGCTGATGTTCTCATCACACACTGGACACACTGGGCAAGAATCAGAGAACCAAGAAGGCCAACGTTTTCATTATTATTAGTGTTGGATAAAGATGCTTTTCATTTATATCAAATGTCAGAGAATTCTTTCCCTGGACACAATTACTTGAGCTACAAACCCATGGTTGGTTCTTTGCTGACCTGTTTAATTAACTAACCATAAACAGCTTTTGTCTAGCATAAAACAACCCTAATTCTCACTTTTTAATTCTCATCTGGAATGTAGCAAGTTTTCTGTGCCCCTTAGGAAGACTTCTCTCCCAAAGCAGGACGTGTAGCTCTGAGGAGGCCACATTTAATCAGTGTGCTGTCTGATACACAGGACACAACTCTCAGGTTTTCTTACCAATAAATAAATTGTTCCTTAACATTGAATGAAACTATTGGTCGCCTGTGCAGCCGAACTTTCACACTTTTCAGTTTTACAGAGATTTAGTTCAGACCAGTTTTATGGAAACCACCACACTATTGGTGTTTTGAAGAGTGCATTACAGTGAGGCGGCTACACTAGGGATTAGCTTGTGGGCACACAGTCACTTTTTAACTAACTATAAGGATACTATAGGTTGTCCAGCCTATCACAGCTAGAGAAACTGCACTAACTATGGCTGTCTCTATCAAACTGCAGTTCAATTGATATTTGAGTTCAGTTTAAACTAGTTAAGAACATAATAATGAGCTGTTCTTCATTGAGGTAGCTTCCTCCAAGTGATGAGTAGACCTTAATGAGTCAGTGGAACTGAAAATTTGCTTTACTCTGTACTTGCTATTCTAAGCCACCTTAACTTCACCACTAAAACAAACACACAAAGATAATAGTCACATCCAGTAGAATGAAGACATCATCTTTAAGCTGCTACTGAGACAGGAGTTAATTAATTTTTTGTGCATGAGATGCACTAGAGTTTTTAAACATGAAATTGTATAATAAATTATAACATTTAGACATAATACTGTATTCTGTGATGCACACTGAACTCAGTGTATATAACACTGAAGTAGAAGCAATTAATATTAATAAATTATCAGATTATACATATGAAAAATGATACTCAGAGTAACTATTGTGTTATCTAAATTGACATGTGGAGAAAAAAAATGCTTTAGTGCAGTTGACATCCTGCCACTCTAGACCATATTAAATAGATTTGTTTGATGCCATAAAGAAACTTGTGCCCTCATCTCCAGCACTGAGCACTTCCATCCCAAACATCTCACCACTGAGAGCAAGAGGATGGTCCAATTTGCCATTTCCTCCATGCTAAGGCCACTAATGTTAGATGTCTCCACTGGCTAGTGAAGACTAGAAAAAAAGGCACTCTTTGAGCCTGAGAGCAGTACTCCCATTAATCTATACAGGGAACTAGGTCAAAGAAGCCCCAAGGCCTCTCTGAACTACATAAGCAAGCAGAGGGCCCATAAAGGGATATTTTTGCAGCTGAGAATCCCTTGTGCAAAATACCAGCCAATTAATAGTCTCTTTACAAGACACAGGTATTCACTGGATGACAGGAGAAAGGACAATATCCAAGTTACTCCTTGGTTCAAGAAACACCCTGCTGGCTTACTAAGCCAGTTTGGGGTGGAAGGAGGGGAGTGGGGGGTGTGTCTACACAAACTAATCTCTCAGCATTGTTACAGTCCAGTTCCTGTTTGGTTACAATCTACTACATTGAATTTAAACAGCAGCTTACAATTGGGTTCTGTAACCCACTCTCAAAGTTTCAGGCCAGCCAGCAATCTCCAATTTATTTATTTATTTATTTATTTCACAGCAGGTTATAATGAATTAGGAATTTTATCAGAAAGTTTATTGCAGAGATAGAGGATGAAATTTATTTTAGATTCAACACAGAATCCACTTGCTTAAATACTATTAATAGTAAGATTGCATGTATACAAGAAAACAAAAAAGAAAGAAATCAAAATGCAACCCAACACAAAGGGACAAATAGCTCTCTTAAAGCTCAGAATCTAGGAGTGCTTCAGCCTGAACAGATGTTGTAAGGAAACCAGACTGCAGCTTGGGTATCATTTATGGAAGTGATGCAGTGGTGCTCGAGTACCTAACAATTTCCTCTAGGAGCACTGCCTCCTACTTATTAGGAAGTTGTATCAATAAACAAATCTTTCCCAGGCTGCATGTTTAGGAAATTTTAGCACCAGGGCTAACTCCGCCTTCTTAATTCTCTTCAAAAGTATCATTTACAAAATGATTTTTTTTTTTTTTAACTTTAGCCATGCTTCCCCAATTTTGAAAGACTCCTTGTTCACAGTTTTATGCTAAAGTTAATTTAAAAGGTCATAGCAGGGTTCTAAGAGAACCAAGACTCAAAACAATGGGGTTTCTCCAAAAAGCAATGGGTTTGCTTTATTTGAGGAAGAAATGTTCATATATGTTGTGGAATATGTAGGCATTAATACTTGATTCAGCAATTCTATATAAATGAGGAATGTACTTTGAGAAGTTTATTTTCAGGAGTGGTGTTAAAATTATATCAATATCAGTATAATTCATGCAAATATTTGCTGATCAAATTAATTTTTTTCATAAGTTAGCCCCGAGAAGTACATCTTCCCATATTCCTGAACAGAAAACTACCATAAGAATCTGTCTTTAGCAATTTTGGAGAGCACATAACTGCAAATTACAGATGAAGACATAGCAATGACAAAAGTCATGTCAAGCTTGTAGCCAGATCTCTCCAGCCCACTTGCTGCCTTCATACAATTCACACCCCTCTGCTGCATCTTCTCTCCAGGAATTCTAGGTAGTACAACTGCTTTCTCCACCAGGCCTGTACCAACCTGCTTCCTGCAAGCCATCCCGATAGCTCTCTCTAGAGACACCCAAGATAAGTTAGTTTTTAATCATGAATCTTCCCCCATATATTTCTGCTCACCAATGCTGGAAAAACAAGAGGCCAGCATTCTAGAATGGACCTGATAATGTCATCCTTACCTTTTAACAGACATGCCACTTTAGAGGTGACACACCTGAAGCTGTGTCTCTTCCTCAGGCTAGTTTCAGAGTATCTCAGCTGTTTATCTACAGGCAATGTAGACCCACAACAAACATAACAGCATTTTAGGGGTTTATAGTCATCTTAGTAGCAAACTATTGCATAGTAAACTGATCAGCCATCTATTCTTAGCACAACATATGCTGGTTTATAAGAGTACCTATTTCTTTGCACCAGTACAGCATTCTGCATGTATTAAAGCTATCTTTACACCTTTAACATGCCTTCAATCACACACCAAGCTCAAACAGGTACTGGGCTTCTCTGTGCTTTTCTCAAATTATTAGTACTTAGTATAGAAAATCTGCATCAGTTTGGGCACAACACATAGAAACAAATGAGGTAATAAGAATAATCATCAGTCAAAGGCAGTGGATATTCTGAAAACTCTACACATTTCTTAAACTGAATTTCAGTGATATTTTGAATGTGTAGGAAACAACCAACTTGTTCTCTTCAGGCTCCCTTCCCTCCAATCTAACACATCCCCTTTTCGATCATATTTATCTTTCTGGAACACTTTTTTCCATTACCTCCACCCATCCCAGGACACTGTGGCACTATCCCCATCTGCAACAGTCATATTTCTTACATAGTTTTTGGTGGAAATTGTACCTCAAGTTCATTTGTTTCCATTTTAATGTCTTCAAGGCAGCAATTTTCTCCCATTCTTCATATGAGCAGAGCCTAATC
Organism: Merops nubicus; assembly: GCF_000691845.1. Taxonomy (NCBI): domain Eukaryota; kingdom Metazoa; phylum Chordata; class Aves; order Coraciiformes; family Meropidae; genus Merops; species Merops nubicus. The sequence goes on along the minus strand of NW_008602698.1, from coordinate 47,578 downwards.
TCTGTGTTCTACTAAACAGCACATTTTGAATGGGTCACATTAAATGGGTCAATGGGAACACTTCCTAGCCCAGTATAGTAAAATGAGTAAAAGGAACAACAGTTAAATAGTCCTAGTCTGTCTGGACAGAGGAGTATACTTGTGGGCAGTTGAGATTATTTCCTTACAGAAGGGGTAGGGTGTAGGAACAGAAGAACAACACATTCATGGAGTTTTGATGGGCAACTTCTAGAAGTAAGTGTTTTGTAGGCTACCCACTGAGAATAAAGTGAGATATTCCAGATAGAGATTTTACAGATATGAGTAAGGGTAAAACAAAATGAACATTTGTCCAAAACTACAGGAATTATGTCACTAGAAAACTTACTAGACACTGCAGATATCAGGACTTCTCCCATTAGTAGTACCAGGCCTATATGGAGCCAGGAACGAGCAAGCTACCACAGTAACTTCAGGTGTTTTATTTTTAGGTATAACTTCAGTAATAACTCCAAATATATGGGAATATAGCATGTCACACCTAGATACCTGCAAAGTGTAAACTATGAGGGCAGGGACGTACCTAAGATCTTACATATAGGAGCCTGTAGAAGAGATATATTAGATGAAGATACATTAGCCATGGTATGTCTTACAATGAGCCAAATAGGAACTACAGCAATAATCCCTAGGATCTGAGAACTGTAAAATTCAGCTACAATAATCAAAGGTAGCAACAGATTACGTACTCTGGTCTTTTAGCTGCTTCAGTTTCCCTTTTTTTTTTTTTAGCTTCATCTCTGCAGGTAAATGTCACACATCAGTTCTCCAGGCATATCATGAATTCCAAGTTTTTCAGGAAACAAGGCTGCACAGGTAAAACAGTACTACCTCAATTATACCTCAAGGAGAAGAAGGGAAAACCACATCTGTTAAGACTGAACTCAGAGTTACAAAAAACAAGGGAAAAGAACAAAAAGAGCTGCCTGTGCTCACATGTTGGTAACCTGAGCCAGGAGGTAAATTGGTCACAGGTGACACTGAGCCCAGACCCGATCAAAGCAACCTGCTGAGCTTCACAGATGCCTCTGGTTTCATGCCTTGGGGCTGTGCTGCTATCTGCTCCCACTTCCCTTTTTTTTGCTCTTGAAAACACAGAGTTTTGCTATTGGTTTTTTTCATATCAAATCTTGGCATCAAGAAAGTTTGAAGTTTAAAATTAAATCTACTAGATTTTTCAATTACAGTACACAGAAAATGAAAAAAATAGCTTGTGTTTATAGACATGTCAAAAATCAGAAAAAGAAGTGTTTTGGTTTGATTGGTTGGGGTTTGGTTTGTGTTTTGTTTTGTTTTTTTTTTTTTAAAACATTATAACTTTTATCTGTGACTACTGGCAACATGCTCTGATTCCAGCCAGTAAACACAGACAGACCTCACACACACTCAACCTCCCTTGATTCAACTTACAAATAGATGAAGAGCTTGACAGGTTCAATAGATTTTGCTCCTGCTCATAATACTTCTGAAGCAGTGCCTAAACTTTTTTTGCAGCTACTATCTCAATAGTCTGTCTGTTCAGACTTTCTGTAGTCTTACCACAGATGAAACACTCAGCATCTAGCTGCCCATGCAGCCTCAGAACTCCAGTTCTGCACATGCAAAACTGATGCCAGAGAGTGGTAATTATACTTCAATGGCTTTATTGACTGCAAATGATTAAGCCAAACATGACTGACAAAGGTTTACTGACCACTTCTATTTATAACACAGCACCATTCCATAGCCATTCAGAGTTAGCTACGTGTGGTTTTTGCATGAAGCAGTGCTTTACTGCCTCTTAAGTCTTGGGGGCTTTTACAACAAGGAGGAGTTATCCTTTCATAACTGGTCATAATGCCTTTTGGAAACTTCTCATAGTTTCTCGGATTTTGGGGGCGTGCAACAGAAGTCTTGTTGAAAAGCTGTAGTATTTTTTGTGCTTATTTGCTTGGTTTGGATTAACATATACTGCCATCATGTGGGCAGAAATAATAAGAAAATAGTAACTATTCAGTAAAAGCCTCTCATCTTGAAAGCCTTGCCTTCATTTTAAAACATTTTTCTTACTACTAATATGAGCATTAACTCAAGATTATTGAAAAAAAAAGGAAGAAAACCGTGATGTTTAGTTTAGTTTTGTTGTCACACCACAGAAAATGTGACAGTGCTTGAGGACTCGGTGGGAGGACCACAAAGCTGTGTTGCAGCTGGGCAATAACTGGCTAGCACAAGTGGTCACTATCCTAGCTTCAGCACAGTGCTTTAGCTAACCTCTTACTTCTTGGCTGCACATCTAGGCACAAGTCATGTGGGGCCAGAGATCAGAGTGACTAGAAAAGTCCAGACCAAGCAAAATACAGGCCACGAGGCAGCAGTGCAAATGCAGTTTGTGTGGGAGTGCCAGCAGTGCCAGTCTTTCAGCCCATGAACAGGACTCAAGAAATCCATCAGGTGAACAACCAGTTCCTTTCCCAACTTGTCATTCCCACTGTCTGTGGCTTTACCGTCCTCCTTGGGCTTTGCAAGAATCTGTTTACCTCTTTCAACATTAGGAACTTCAGCTGCAGTACTGCTGTGAGAAATCCAGAGAATAAAGACTGAAAAGAAACAGAATGACCCACAAGCACAGATGCTCTGCTTTTTACAAACATATCTTGAAAGAAAATCACTAGAGAATTTAAATATCTCACACATTTCCTACACTTTTGATGAGTCTTAGCATCTGAAAAATGGTTCAGTTATCAAATTGTTTGTATTTGTATGGACTAATGCTATTTTAAAAATATTTTAGAAAATCTGTTTTAAAAAATTATCATTTTAAAAATTTATAATTAAAAATAATATAAACATCTGATACTACTAAGAAGCCCACACCCCCCACTGAAATAACAATATGATTAAATTCTACAAATTATTCTTGAAATGCCAGCAGTTTGCAAGCTTAACTACACAGCAGACAAATGGGGGGAGGGAGCTGGTGTTTATGTCTGTATACTATATGCATCTTATCCAAAAAACAGTACTTAAGTCTTCATGGCAGTGCTAAAATGTTAAATTTAAGGCTGAATTTGCCAGCTTGATAGACTCTTTCTGCATAGCCATTATAATCTGTTTTCAAGGTCCAGCACGTGGAACCAATTAGTGGCATCTGCCTTCACAATGAGTAGCACTGTATTCCAGAAGGGTCCCACTGAGTAACACGCTACTCATATTGAGCTCAGTACATCAGGATCTAAAAATTAGATAGTAAAATATAAATAATACATTGATTCCCTTAGTGTAGCAGCTTATCAAGAAGAATGCCTCAAAACCCATAAAATACGATTCTTGAATAAGAATCTTACCTATTGCAAAAAATAACCTTTAATGTAAGACAACTATACCCAAACTGCACAGGACCTAAGCCTGTGTGCTACAATCATTGTATAAACAAATTTGTATTGTCTAGTATAAGCACTTACATGAAAGAACATTCCCCCCCACATTTAGGTACTATTGTTACCATAGGCTTGTTTTCTTTTTTCTTTACAATAACCATTTTGTTAGGAAATATGGATCCTAAAAACTTGGTCAGTATAACAGTTTCAGTATTAAGTTTTAAAGTTTAGTATATAGAACTAACCATTTATTCATTCCTTTTCTAGGTGCCATTTTCTTCTTGTGTTAAAACCAGATCTGTTCCTACAACAGCCTTTTAATACAGTTATTTAGGTGCTTCAGAACTTGTCCTGTCATAGCTTGCTATTTTACAAGTTATAGCTAGGGGTAATAGATAACTGAATTTATACTAGGTGTAATTGTTAATGTAACAATAATTCTTCCAATTTAATAGCATTAGCTTAGATTAAGATCAGGTTACTTCTCCTTTTCATTAAAAGCAACAACATTGTTCTCTCATTTGCCTTTAGACACAAGCTTGACAAACTGGACTAATGGAAAAGAAATTTTAACTAGATTAACATTAAAAAAATATAGGAGAGTTACAAAAGCATAAGAGAATAAAGAAGAGAGACATAAACTCTAAAGTGAGAGTTAAAAACATCAGATAAACTGACAAATTAGCTGTCTCCAATACATTACGATGTCTCATGACATTTCTGTTGCTAAGTTTGGGGTTCAAGCTTAACATAGAATTCAAGAATTTTCCTAACTCATGGATCAAACCTGTGTACAATACAATAAAAAGGAATGGGGAAAAAAGGGAGCAAGCAGCATTTATTTCTGCTATTCACTTCAGGGTCACTCATTCTTAATACATTCCATCAACATCCTCATACTCTGTAATAGAAAATATCTTGATAAAAAGTAGTTTGAACAGTGGGCTGGAGGGATTCCAACGTGTTGCTCATTTACCAGTGTAAAGTTCACCAGCTTCAGTTGTAGCTCCTCATCTTTCTCACCTTTTTGCCTGTACACAGAAATATTTCTTATGAAACATTGTATGAAGTTCAAGGAAAACAAATGCTAAGACAAATGTATTCTTCTCCTCATATAATTTCTATAATACAGAAAGTTAAGAAATCTTTCTGACTTGGGTTGGAAGGAGCCCTATAGACACACACTGCACTTTCACATCAACAAATATACTTTTATCCAGCCTAAGAATTATTTATGTGAAGACGGGAGAGAAAGGGTGTTTTGAAAATAAAATTGCCAGCTGGAATTCTGGTTTACAGTTGAAAGACTACAAAAATCATTTTGCTGTTTTAGTGAGATTCATTCCTTCCAATTACCTCTGGGAAGAATAGGTGACAGGATAGTTTGTTAATTATCTAGTGCTTCTAAAACAAAAGCTGCTATAATATCTGATACAAAACCTCATAATTTTTATGTCATTATGACTGCATGGCAACACAGGCCCTCCAGTGACCTACAGACTGGACAAAGCCCATTGCAACATCAAAACAAAATAACTTTACCAACATTTAGAGAAGCACCAAATTCCCAGTGTTCCACTACACAGATAAAACATATAACAAAGCAAATATAACTCTTCAAAGCTTTTTTCTGCATTTCACTGTAAGCAGTCTGTAAGGGTCTAAAGAGGTTTGGGGTCAGGATCTTCTTACTTTGCCTTAACTTGTAATAGTCATTAAGAGCATTCTTTTTTTTTCCTCTGTCAGACCACAACCTGCAACAATGGTGGAATAAACATATTAAGTTGGCTATTCAAATCTAACAAAGTATTTTGACTTCTTTCCATAAGGAGATAAATACATTTCCATTTTTGTTCCCTAGCCCTCCTAGATGTGAGCCCCTATTTCATACTGTATTTCATACAGTGTTTCTTGGAACTGTCTGGCCAGTTCCAGTAAATTATCAGAGCTGGCTGGAAAAAAGGTAAAAACTCAACAAATCCAAGAGGATTCATTGCAGCCCTGGGAACTACAACATTTGAGCTGAAGCAGCAGTCACAGGGGCTGTTCCAACTGGGCTGTGACCACACCTGCCCTGTGGCTGCAGGAAATGTTTCCACAGTTACAGGAAAGGAAGGAGTTAATATTTTATAATCTTTACATACCTTAACTCTGACCCACAGAGTCTGGCAGCTTGCCAGCCGACCACCTACACAAAACTTGGAGAGCTGCAGGGTGTTGTACTCCCACCCCAGCCATTTAGGCTGCTGTTACGCAGGGCCCCCTGCGGGACACAGCTTAGATCCAGAGCTGACATACGCCAAAGTTTGCTAAACTCAGGCTAGGATTAGCACTGATAGAGCCAGGTAGATTTGACAAGGTAACTGTTCAAAAAGCACAATTAAACACCGCCGTCTTACCATCTATTTCAGGGATGTTTCAAGGATCAGGAGCTGTATCCAGATCTGAAACTTTCTACAGTAAAAGTTATCCTCTGAAACCTCAGTTAGACAAACAAATCCTGGAGCAGATGGCGTGTTCCTTGAAAATACATGAAAATGTGCAAAGGTACAGAAAACATGGCTGCCAATAAAAATGCATGTCCATTCTCTACTCTTGCTTTCTCCTGAATCCTGTACTTCACTCCCCCTCACTCCCAAACAACTTTGGTCTGACTGACTCATCTGTATTCTTCAATGATGGAGAGAGAGAGTCACAGGTGTTTGTGTTATAAACAAGGACTACATTGAGTTTCATACAAGAGGCTAAAAATTATGATTGTTTTCAAGGTTTCTGAAATTCTTACCTGGAAGATAAGGTTAATTCTAAGAGGCTGTGGCATACCAGGTTGTCTGACATGGGGGTTGGACTAGATGATCTTTCGAGGTCCCTTCCAACCTCTATGATTCTATGATTCTATGAAATCTTATTTACCCAGTGGTAGCCAATATCTGACTTTTGAAAACCTGTAGTTTAGTTATTATTTATCTTGTTATTCATTTCCTGCAGGTCAGGAACAAAGGACAATTAACATGAGCCAAAAATCTACTGTCTGTGCTTGGGTCCTTAGAACACCCGCGGTAGCCCGCAGAGGGGCGGCCTGAGCCAGGCACCGAGCTGTGCGGACACCACTAGAGGGTGCAGGAGGCTGCGCCGCCGGAGCCCCGAGCTCCGCAGGCCCAGGGCTCCCCCCTTCCCGGGCTCCAGGGGCACCCCGCAGCCCCTTGCCCCACTGCCAGGCGTGTGAGCCCGGGCTCCAGAGGGGTTCCGTTGTTCCCATGAGAAAGGAGAACGCTAGGTCAGAATCAGGCATGAGATCACATCTGGCTTTCTGCTCTGGACGCCCAGCTCCACCTATGAAGGAAGTTTTGGCTGCGGCCGGTTCTGTGGAAGTTTTGGCTTTCAGACTGCTTCTCCACATCCAGTGAAGAAATCACCTTCAGCAAAACTTTTTAATCCAAAGTGAAAACTCTAAGTTCTGTTCTGCTCCGGTTGAAGACTTTGCTCCTTTGGAGGAACACAATAACACAGACACAAGCAAATAACTACAAATTCGCCTGCCTTTCAAAAACAAGTCAGGATCCATTTGCTCACTGTCCTGGAGCCACCAGGACAAAAATGTGAGCTGAATCAGTCTGCAAGATTCTCCCTGTGGCCAGTGCTTTCTTCTAGGCTCTGCAAACTTCATCCCAAAGCAAGGTTTGAAGAGAATGGGTAGGGAAAAGGCTTCTGCATTATTATTTCTAACATGACAGGACTGGAGTACTGAAGTCATATTAAGAGCTGGTGAGGAAATTCCAGTTGCATGAAAACATTTGACGTCGGGTTTCCCTTCTTATCCTTTCCCTGCTTTGAGTTGCATTATGTACTGCTGGGCTTACCCTGCTTTCTTGCTCAGATTATAAAGAAACAAGACTCTATGCCAGTGAAAATAAGAGGATAAAATGTCCTTTCTGCTCTTCTGCCCTAGCCCAGCCAAACATCCTGCCAGAGAGGTGGTGTCATGAAACACTGGGAATCAGAAAAACATCAGAATGGAGGTTGTCTAGGTCATGTTTTGGGCTGAGATGTTGCTGGCTTGGGATCAGACCTAAGGCTAGACAAGGTTCAGGCACCAGGCTGACAGAGATCCCGTAGAGGGCGTGAGACCAATGGACGTGACAGAGGCAGCATTAGCAGCCTCACTGGTTTAGGGTTTGGAGGAGCTTACAGTCCTTGTGTGTGCATTACCACAGGAACAGCACACCAGGGCAGATGAAACAAATTAGCAGATCATAGACGGACAAATAATAGTTTCTATTCAATTATTAATTGCACTTACAAAACAGAACAACCTAAGACTTAAAGGCCATTAAATCGTTTCACAACAGGCAACAGTGTTTTCTTAGGACAGACAATAGAACAGGGAAGGTGCAGAATAAAATAAGCCCATCCTTACTGTTCTGGAACATGGGAGGGCAAACTGTTGTTAAGGGATTTTGCAAATGAAGATTTCATATAAGCTACTGCATTTAGTAGTCCCTTGAAAGAGGTTCTACTGTCCCCTTTCTTCTTCCTTTATATTTTAGGCCTTCCTACTTCTCTCTCTACTGTTTTTTTCTAAGACAAAATTTTATTCAGCCTCTTCTTTAAGAACTCTTTCCAACACTGTTGTCTTTGTCTGTTATTTTTACTTCCACTAGGAGTGTGGCAGTTACCACTGACAACACTCAGGACTTTATAAAGTAGCAGAGCAATATTTTCCACTTTTCACAATGTTTCCTAAAACTCCTAGCCTTTTATATGCTTTGATTACTACTAAGTATTGTACTAAGTATTGAGCTTATGATTCCCGAGAATTATAAGAATTACTTTTACTCTTCCTTCCTATGGCAAAACAGAACCAAATACTTGGTTAAGGTTTGTGTCAACAGAACTCCCTCATCTTACTATTCAAATGTTTTACATTTTATTTATGTGTAATGGACATTTTTGCCCAACATTCTCTAAGGGGACAACTATTTATTATTACGCCTCATATGTTATTTAACTTAATGTTTTTCACTTTGCAGCAAGAGATGATTTCTTTCCTTTTATTAGGAACTTTATCAAACATCTATGAGGTACCTAAAGATCCTATTAACTATCCATATTCACATGATCACTGATTTCTTTGAAGAATTCTAATAGATTTTGAAGGCAACATTTCTCTCTGCG
>NW_008602698.1:0-38974 GCF_000691845.1 Merops nubicus | reverse complement strand
GGTTTTCCCTGCATCACTGTTATCTAGGTATCGAATAATTAATTACATTTTATTATAGTTAATGATCGATGGGATCTTTCACAGTGTCTAGATCTGAAGTTCCCTAGACACAATGTCTTCCTCCTGTTCTTCAAACCCTTGTCAAAATTTTGCATTATCACTTTATTAATATGCTAATACCTACTTCCTTAAGCAGCCTCAGAGAGAAGTGACCAGATAAACAGAAGGAGCAATTTGATATTTGATTGCCTTGGAAGACTTGGGTGAACATCATTTGTCCTACCAATTTGCCAGCAGCCATTTTATCAATATGTCCTGGGACATCTCCAACTGATTCTTCAAATTAAGGCCATCCCTTCAGACCCATGTTTATAAAGAATGATTTTAAAGAGGAGAATATCCTTATATTTCTGACTTCTTACAGATGTGAAGTTATGCAGAAAAGCTACATTAATTTTTATAACACAGTAATTTTCTTTGAGTCCTCCCTTTGTACTTCCTTCAGCATAAAGCAAATCATCCTCACTAAATACAATGGATTTGTGACCACAGACTCAGACAAAAGCAGATTTAAGACCGTGTTCAATGACCTTCTGCAATCAAATCTACAATGTGGAGGTTTTTCATGCATTTAAGGATCACAACCATCCAAAAATCATGAAGATTGTTCTTTTTTCCTGGCTGGCTGACTTACTGCATGAGCCTATCACCACCCTGTTTCTTATTCCCGAGGGAAACAACAGTCTACCACATGAGCAGATGTTCTAACCTTTATTTTTGCAGCCTATCATGGATCCTTTTAAGTCAACTGTAAGGTCCTTCAGATTATTTTTTTGTTTGTGGTGGTTTTTTTTAATAGCTGCATCTCCTGGAGAATTAATTTCTCTAACCACACTCATGCTTTGATCATGCTGTCAAGGAGATCTTGGCTTAGTTATAACATGTATTTATTGTTTGTACAGTAAAACATCATTCACGCTGCCACTCCTTTCTTTTGCTGGGCATCATTATACAACAAAAATACTAAAAAGAAGAAGAAGATCTTTATAAGACACTTGAAATCAGAACTGCTTAGGCCTCCTGCTGCTTAAGTTAGTTAGTTGCTGTTTAATTCCTTTACAGCCTGGCAACACAGGCTTCCCTCCTTACCACATGATTTTGGTATATCCTCTACATGTTTTCTAGTCAGTCTACTTCATCTCTCCTCAAACCTCTTAGGTGTAGACCCGAACAGGCACACAGTCTCACCCCCCACTGCTCAAGCCACTGCTTGGCTTCTTTAGCACACAGTTTCTTAGAAAGTCTGTTAGTTAACATCTTTCTAGTTACTATTGCATAGCATTTGTATCTTCTGTCACAACCTGGTTTTACTACCTTTTTAGAGCTCATCAACACAGGAAAGTTCTTTGTCATTGTACAGCTACAGTGCTCCAAGAGGAACCAGCACTACCTCTTGCATAAAACCCTTTGAAATTACGTGAAATTTTAGCCTGCTAGCAGCCATGAGTTCTTGTAAGATCCTTACTTGATGTCAGTTCCCTCTACGAAAACACCAGAATCACTGAGCAAAAGTCTTTGCCTACAGGTATGAGAGGTCTCAAGTTCAACAGGTACTGGATTTCTCCTGGTGTCATTGTGTATGAGAAGATAATAACCAATAGTTATGTCTGTCTTTTGAGAGTACAAATTTGTTTTCCATCTCAGCTTTTCCTTTTCTTTCCCTGCATCAAGAATCACTTGGACATCTTCCAAATACTTAAATCAATATCTTATGACATCCCAGCTGTCGTTACCTCCAGAAACAAAGTAATTGTTGCTATCAGTTATGATCACAGAACATATAAATAACTTCTGATGGCAGTCTAGAAACTTAGGGGACTTAAGTTGGGCTCTCCTGTCTCAGGTGACCTTTTCCTTCCATACTGCTTGCAAATTCATTTATCCTGGGATTGAGTTTAGAAACAGCATCTCAACCTATTGTCAACAATCCTTAATTTGTCTGCTTTTTTAGCAGTCATTTATTAGTATATTGTACCTGATGTAAAGGAAATTTTTTTCATCAACCCGCCTTTTGAAATTTCTTTTGCAATAAAAAAATGGGAGAAGCGCACTCACCCTTTTAAGTGATTGAGGTGTGATTTGGGTTATAATTGCCACTCTTAACAGTACAGTCTGAGAAGGATGAAAGGCAAAACAATAAGTACACATCACCTGATGAAACATGAGATTTCTAAAATAAAACATACTATACTTTCAGGTTTTAAAAGGAAAATTTCCTATCCTAATTTGTATCCTTAATACAGTTATCCCTTAGGCAGAGAGAAAGAGATAAGTACTTAACAAGACAGAATGGCACAGTGTGCTCCAGAAAGGCATACACATGCCTAAATGCTGTTTTGAGACAAATTAGAATATAATATTTTATACATGTTGAAGGTCATTATCTTATACGTTGCATACAGAGAAGAACAAAGTGTTTGCTATTAAGTACATTTTCATGCTACTAGGACTCTATAAAATAAAAGACAAATTTTTATTTTTGTCATGACATACACCTGGAGTATCTTTACTGAAGGCTGTAAGCCCATGCCAAAATTCAGTCTTCATAAAGTATGAGTTAATTATGCCTACTTAGAGGAGTTCTGCCCTTCATGTCTGTACTTAGCAAAACCAGGTAGAAAGTAGAATCTGGTCTTTGGAAGATACACTGAACTAATGATTCACATTGAACTAATTCAAACATTTAAAATACTGTGATTAATTGAGATCTCAAATGAATTGTCAGGTAAATTTTGGTAATTATTTCAGTTTGGCTGAGAATGCAGACTAGACAGTGACAGGTCAACACAAAAACAATAATGTAAGAGATCTTGTGACAAATCCTCAAGGAGACAGTAGCATTAAATTTAGATGGTGGACAAGAGAATGGGTTACATGACAGTAATTGAGATCAATTGGAACACTGTGTCCTTGCTTGAGTCACGGTTTCCCTTGTAGTATCTCAGAACAATTACTGTTTTATCACTACAGGGATTAAGATAAGAGCTTCAGAGCTGTATGTGCTTAATTGAGCTGATGTACAGCTTGTACTATAATGTTTCTTCATGGAAAAAGTTAGTTTTGTGATGTATCACCTTAACTGGTCATGAAAGAGAATATTTGTTTAAAGACTAAGTCTCTGTTCAAACTCATATAAAAGAACAACAGGCAGGCTAAAGTTGAATTAAGAATAGAAATACTTCAAAACTTGGTTTTACATCATGCTGCTTTGCCTTCACACATTCCAATAAAATATTCTCAGCCCTGCAGCCCGAAGAAAATATTTTCAGATTTAATTAATTGCATGTTTTTATATCTGTGACCTTCCCCATGGAACTGGCCAGCGAGTAAATTCAGCAAAATAAATTTTCAAGGGAAATAGAATCTTTAAGCTTTAGTTTCCAAGCTTCACCAAAAAAAAAAAAAAAAAAAAAGGAAGTATGGAGTAGTGGAAGGTTTATTTCCCATAAATAAATGCCTTATTTATTATGTTGAGAAATATTGTGAATTATTATTTATTGGAAGCGCAAAAAGTCTCATGCATAGATAAATTTTCTGAACCATTATAAGAGCCTATTTTTTAATGACTTATGCTTTGTCTAACATATTCTGAACCATGACTGTAGACCCTGGATCATAGGACATTTGTCTCTGTCTACCACTGCTTTCTAGCCACTAGCAATGAGAAAAAAGCATAACGAGAGGAAAAGTTAAGCTGCAGGGAAAAAGAGCTTCAGCAGATACAATTTAGGAGATGTTGAGGTAAATGCAGAGGACAGGGAGCAGTGGAGTAGAGGAGTGGCTGACGGGAGAGAAGAACTGCAAGAGAGCTAGGAACAAAAGGAAAACATCTAAGCAGTGTAAGACATGCACAAACCTGGAGGATGCAAGTTGGCAGAAACAAAGCAGGTGTGAAACAGAAAATTAAGGTAAGCTGGAGGTGATGAGAGGAAAGCAGGGAAGGATGGGTGCATAACGTTTTCCCTGCTTCCACATGCTGTTAATTCAGGGTAAAAGGTGAAACATGGACTGTGGTACAGCCAGTTTTATGATGCCAAGAGGCTTTCTCCCTGCCTTTCTCCTTTGAGTGACCTGCTGTACAAGTAAACACAGCCTTCAGAAACTTGATGCTGCTTTGATAAGAGACAACAACAACAAAGTCTAAGAAGTATGGTAAACCCAAGAAGGAAGATAAAACATTTATCTGCCCTTGCCTGTCACTCCTCATTCACTAAAATACCTCATCCAGGGAAAGGATTCTGGCAGTATCTGTGCCTGGGTTGAAAGAGACAGATCAGCTCTCTATAGACAAACTGGCATTGGTGGAAAAAGGTTGACTGTAGTTGATACAGAGAAGAAAATATGTAAAAAGTGAAGAAAAAGGAAATAAACATAGTTCAAAAGAACATGCACTCTACAAAATCAAGTACGAGTAAGAAAATGTTATTTGTAAACTTTCTTATCTGATCTTCATTTAACTTTGCCACGTACAGGCCAAAATTACTTTTTAACTCCGGTGTTTTTTTAAGAGTTCATGATTGAAATTAGAGCTCAAGTCCTTCTTTGCTATCATTTATATAATCAATTAAATCCATGTTAACAAGCCATAAGTGAACAACATTTGAAAATTTGCTATTTTGGAGTAACTGAAGCATGATTACAATTTTGTTTCTTCTAGACTAGTGAATGATAAATAGTTGCTCCCAATCAATGAGACTCATTTGAACATGGAGTAAATATTTATATCTGAGTGATGAATCTCTGGAAAACAGATTTATCATGGAAAGTATTATAGACTGTTAATTGCAGCACTATTCAAGTTGTCACAGAAGTAACATAAATTACACAAATGTAAACTGTTACTTTCAAAATGAAAGGACAGGCATTTTTAAATGCCTCTTTCAGATTAACTTACTATAAATACCAACTTTTTCTGACTGCAAACTAATATGGAAGGAGAAATGTGATAGATATGATCAGTTATCACAAAATTACCAGAGGACAGCATCTCACAGAAAATAAACTACCCCTGTTGCCCTTCTCCAGACTATTAGACCCTCATGAACTTCAGTACGTTCTTAATGAAAATTATTAGTGTTCCTGGGATTTCAGAAGCCATTTTTTTAAGTACTAGAGAGTGAAGTCCACTCTAAATAATTATTCCACAAATATATTCCTACCAATAGAATGCAGTTATTCAGACAGAAGAAAGATTTGGCTGCACAAAAATTATTACTGTAGGGTATCTAATGCACAAAGGCTCACAGAGAAACAAACTATCTTGTCTGGACAATTCTTGATTTTTCTTGCCTAAGCATCTCCTCCTGTCAGTGTTAGAACAGGCTGACACTGGAAAGCCAAATTACACAAGCTCTTCAATCACTAAAAGGAACAGCTGCTTTTAATATCTTTGTACTGTGTTTCAATATCAGCAGGTATTGAAAGTGTTTTACAATGTAAAATTAAGAATTGACTCTGACTAGTCAAAATGCTGGATACCCCCCTTGGCAGGAACAAATTTTTCTGTGGAGTTACAGCTTCTTCAGCTGGATACTGGGCTGGTTTTTAAGGTTAGTTCTGAACTGTGTGCTAGGTCATTATAAACTCCAGAACTTCCAGCTCAAATGCAAATTATACTTTAAAAAACACCTTGTGAGTTAACATGTAGCTCAAAACAGGAAAAAAACCAATTGTGAATATGCAATTTCTTTCTTTGATGGGTAAAAGGAACTACACTGCACATATTTAATGTAATCACTGATAACTGCAGTGAAAAATACTAGGGAATAAAAAATAGAACCTGCAGAGAATGAAACAGAGAAGTAGTCAGTTCAGTGAAATACAGGTAAAAGTGAAAGGATAAAGATACTCTGAAAACTATTGCACAGAACAAACTGAGTGCTGGAAGACTAGGCAGGATAATGGGAAATACATGTGTACTCTAATGTATCAAAAGGACATATTTCCCTTATGTATTTTGTCATCTCTTATAATTCTTAAAAAGAATCAGAATAATTTTATCTTTCAATTAATTTATTTCCCTAAGAATACTGATAAATTTTATCAAGAAATTTCCAACTGGAAGGTTAAAATGTGAATAAGCAATAGACAATGTTAAGAAGTTTATCAATCATTAGTAAATTCCATAAATGGGTTGCAGAATTCATGTCTTTCTTCTTAGTTATGCTTTTGGACTAAAAGCTCAACTGTAAAGTTGGGTGAATTCATGGCCAGATCCAGGTACACTCTGTATGGATGGGAGAGGGCAAAGAAAAGGATAAGGTTCTCTTTTCTGGTTAGGGAACTTCATGGTGACACCAAAGGCAGGTCTGAGTAGAAGATAAATGTGTTGGACCAGATTTCTTTTACAGATGGTTGTGTATTAACTGCTCAACACAGCACTAAATAAACTATTGGGAAGAAAAGATTTTGGGTCTCACTTTGTCTTTAACCCTGAGCTCAGCCTTCTGGATTCTGGCTATCATATTTTCACCTGGTTTAAGAACTGTAAATCTTTAACTCACTTATGTCAAAGTAATTTTGGGGTTAGAAATGCTTTTTATGAATTCTGGAAAAATATAATTGTGCTGTGTTCAATTTTTCCCTGCTTTTTCAGAGAGATTATAAAACAGCTATGTCCAGTGAATACCACAAATACATTACACATCCAGTTCAAACTTGAATATTTTCTGAGTTGAAATCAATGGAAACAGTTTCTAACAAAAAGATGAAGCTTTAAGCGAGGTCACTCACTGCCTCATGGGAAGAGAAGATGAAACACATGAGATATCATTAAGAGGGGTGGATTTGGTTCCATTTGCCTGGATACACTGATCCCAGTTAGCTTTTCCTGATCTTACCCTGTATGAGAGTAAATAGTGCAATAGTTATTTCCCAATATTGATGGCCCTTTATGTGAATAAGTGAATAAAAATATTGTGTGAGTGAGTGAATAAAAGTAGTTCATTTTTCTCATTTCTTACCATTTCATACTGACATTCCACAGGTATGCACTTTTAACAGCTACTACAAAAGTGAGAGGGTAAATGATGTTTGGAAATTCTCTCCTGGCCAGGCTACTGGCTTATCTTGGGCACTTGGGACCACAAGCCCCAGCTGATTTAATTTCTCCTGTATTTCCATGGGTATGAAATGATTTAAATCAGGCTGGTGGCAAACAAGATAAAAGGAGCAAAATCCTTTTCACTTTTATGTCATACAAAGCACCTAGGCATTGACTCAGTAGTGACCAGAGATTTCCTTTTCATGTTTTTGACTGTAGCTGAGAAGTGTGATAAAAAGAACAAAGCTGCTTATATTCTCTGAAAACCAGAATTATTAGGACACTAGCATTTGTCTAGTAGTTGCCATGAAGCAAAGCATACAAAGGCAATGCAATAAACTGTCAGATACACCCTGGATCAGAATGGAGCTGGGATTGTTCCACTCTGACCACATTAGTAAACAGTGTGGATCAATAAAAGTGGGTGGACACAATAAAGCAGTGGTGAGGATACTCCTTAACACCTCCATCATGTGCATATCGGAGAGAGGAGTTATTTCTGTTATAAGGTGCTATTACTTATTCTGGTATCCTGAACCTCTAAATACACATGTGGTTCAAAGTTTTCTGAAGGAAAACTAGTCTGCAGACCTTTGCTTTCCAGGCTTACTCTGGCTCCTGCTCAGGCAACCATTTGACCTGCTTCCTAACTCACTGCCCTATTCTGGATTTTGCACAATGTTCAACAGCAGCTTATGTCTGGGGTAAAGTGGAGTGGGAATATGAGATTTTCCCTGGCAAAGGCATCAAAGTGCCATCCAGTCTCCTGGTTCTCCTTTCAGATGCAGAATCAATTTTCAGATAAAGAAAGATACTGTTGGGTTCATGATCTGAAGCTGAACTGCAGCCATGACTCTAACATCCTCATGTGAAATTTTGGAGCCCATGTGTGTGTCCAAGAAAGCGGCTATCACTTCACAATGTCTTCTACTAGGCAGTGGCTATCCTCTTTGGTCTTGGCAAGTCTGCCAAATTAAGAGTTTGACCCTTGCTTGCTTCCCAGCTTAATGGGCCATGTGAGTATATTCACTACTGCACAAAGGCAGCAGCAGTCACACTAGGGCAGAGTCCACTGAACACTCTGTACTAGAGATGCAAAGTGTCAGCCCAGTCTTTCATGGAAGTTCCTGCTTATTCACATGTTCTATCATGCAATTTTACATCTTTGAGAAAAACAGACTGTGGGAGGAGAAGAATGAAAGAGGCACAGATAGAGCACAGAGGATTTTTCCAGGGTCATTAAGTTGCTATTTAACTTACAGCACAAAAGCTACTAATGATGCTTGTAATTCTTCCTTTTGTTTGAGATACCTGTCCAGTCCTTTCTCAATTTTTTTTAATTTCATATTTGTATGCACACAAAATGTAAATAAAAAAATAAAGGTAGGTAAAGATTAATTAATAATTATACCTAGAAATGAAACTAGGGCCACATTCTTTGTATTTAAATATAGAGGTGCTAGTATTTTGGATATTGGGAGCCCTCCCAGTACACAGACTGTGTGAACTGTAGGTTAGCAGCTCTCAGTAATCAGCAACCAAATTGTCAAAAAGTATGTAAGTGATAATTTGCCAACTTTCCCTTTGAAAGCAAAGGATCAGACTCACTACTATAGTAAACTTGTACATTGAGATGAGAAAATGGCTCAAACCTTGTTTGGAAAAATCAAAAATTAGAGTGAAAATCAAATTTCAGAACAGAAAGATTAATAATTCAAAGGTCTGACACTGCAAACTTTATCTTTTATATACAGTCTAGTAAATCACAAGTAGCAGTCTTCTAATGAGGAGGATGTCAGATGAAATCTACCGTGTTTCCAGACCTATGTACCAATCACCTAGAAGGACCACCTTTGTTTTTTCAGGCTGGAAAGACATGCTCCTGGTGCTTTTTCCTAAACACAATTACCTCAGATACACCAATAAACAGCCTCTGACTTACAAAAACTCAGGGTGATGATATGATCCCATTATACTGCAGTTTGAGTTCGAGCTCTTTTTGCACTGCTATGCCTAATAGTGCCAGAGGAAGGCAGAAGCTGAACATATTTTCTATACCAAATTGTAGTAAGAGCATACATGCCTACTTCACAAACAAGCTGTGAATAATCAATAGATCATATGGAGCTTTCTCAACACTAAGATCTATATTTAAATAGTACAAGCACAACACAGCTGAGGTCTTAATTGCAAAGAAAAGAAAAAAAACAAAGCACCCCACTTTAAAAGCTAACTTTTGAACTAGTTTTTAGAAGTACATTAGAATTCCCACGCTTGCTTTCTGCATGAGGTTCTCACAGGGTGGTTAAGTGGGGTTGCACTGACTCATACAACACGGATGATCTCAAAGGAATTGCCTAGCAGATAGTACTTGACATTCAGCAGAAACTCTCCTCTCCGTGTTAGCCCTGCTTGCAGGAAGGGACCTGTTAGGGAAGCAAACTGTTAGATGCCAGTTCAGAACGTATTCCTGATCAGAAATTTGAAGGAGGTAAAAGGAAAGGAATGATTGACAATATTGCTTTTAATCTGTGTTTCATCAGTGTCTTTGGGTGACAGATTTCTGACGACTTTGTTCCAGCTACTTGTAACTGTTAGTAAAAAACCTGAAGTTTTAAAGTTTTTTAAGAGAATCATCTGTGGTATAATAAGCTAAATACAATGGGCTGCAGTGATTCTCTGTTGGGTTTCCATGGACGTACCCACATAAACCTTGGAAGGGAGCAAGTGATTCTTTCCATGCTGATAGCTGTGCTCACAATAAACTCTTCAATGAGGCACAGTGCTGGAGGAGCAGTGAGGTGGATCAAAAAGTGTCTGGAAAGCCAGGCCCAAAGAGCGATGAACACTGGGACAGTGTAGGTGGAGGCCAGTAACCAGCAGTGTACTCTTGGGGTCAACACTGGGTCCAAACCTGTTCAACATCTTCATGAATGATCTGGATGATGAGGCAAAGTGCACCTTCAGCATGTTTGCCAAGGACAAAACTGGGAGAGGTGGCTGATATGCCAGAAGGTCGTGCTGCCGTCCAGTGGGACCTCAATAAGTTGGAGAAATGGCCTGACAGGAACATCATGCAAAGAGAAGTGCAAAGTCCTGCACCTGGGTAAGCGTAACACCAGGGAGCAGTACACGCTGGGGGCTGGCCAGCCAGAAAGCAGCTTTGCAGAAAAGGATTTGGGGGTCTTGCTGAAAACCAAGTTAAACATGAGCCATTAGTGTACCCTTGCAGCAAAGGAGGATAATGGTATCCTGGGCCGCATGAGGAGGACAGCAGGTGGAAAGAGGGGACCCTGTCCCTCTCCTCAGCACTGATGAGGGCACTGGACTGCTGTGTCTAGTTCTGGGCTACCCAGTACAAGAAAGATATGGAGCTGCTAGAGAAAGCCCAACAGAGGGCCACAAAGATGATTAAGGACTGGAGCCTCTCTCCTCAGGAAAGGCTGAGAGAGCTGGGACTATTTAGCCATTTTAAGATTAAGGAAAACAACATTTTGCAAAGTCAGATTATATGCTCTTTGCTTTAGCACCAAATAGAGCTATGAAAGCAGCATTCTCTTGCATCTCTGTTTGTGATTTCTAGAACATTCTTTGCACTTAAATCAAACTGATAAATCGCACAGACCTGTATTTCTGTTCGAAAGAAATTAAAAAAGAGAGCAGTAAATTTTCTGGATAAGATCTGGCAGCATCCTGCTAAAACTCTACTCAGTAGGGGTTTAAGGTTTGGTTTTTGTTGTTGTTTGGTTGTTTTTTTCTTAACAGATATATAAGACAATAAGGTATTATATTTGATTATCATTAATTTTGAAATATAAGAACTACAGTTTTTGTTACATCATCTAACATATCTTGGAGAGAGATCCCTTGCTTATGTGTGTTAAAGCAACTGCCTTGAAGTTATAAAAGTTTAGATTACTTGGTACCTTTACCAGGGAGCTTATAATGTTTGTCCCTAAGTCTTTAAAAGGCTATACTGGTGAGTACATCCTCATGGCACTGAACCACTTAAATTCTATTCAACGTACCTGTAAGTCTTGAAAACGCTTCCCAGGTAAGGGTCTAAATATATCTTAGGTAAAGCAAAACAACCTCTTCCCAACTCAAAAAAAAAAAAACCCTGTAGCTATAATATTACACCAAAGGCAGCATGGTCTGTCACGTGCCTAGTTGTCTCTGTTTTCCTGGGAAGCTGTCCTCAGGAATCACTGTATCACCTGTATGGATTTTAAAGTTATCTCTTGTTCACCTTAGTTTCCTTCATTTGTCATTTTCATGATTAATACATTTTGCTTCTCTTTGAAAACACTTCATTATTCTCTAGTTACATTAGTCATTCTTGTTGGGGTGAATAAAAACCATGACTAAGAGAACACAGATTAGTCTAAAAATAATAAATTATGACAGTAATTACTAGGAAAGTTTACAGATTTTTCACTGTTCTTTTGTTACATGCTTTACAGTTTGCCAGCTTTAGCAAATCCAGATGTACTCAGGCCACTCAGAGACATCATTGGGGCCTTCCAGTACCTGGAAGGGGCCTACAGGAAACCTGGGGAGGCATTTTTAATAAAGGCTTGTAGTGATAGGACAAGGGGTAATGGCTTTAAACTGGGAGAGAGTAGATTTAGATTAGAAATTAGGAAGAAGTCTTTCACTATGAGCGTGGTGAGATACTGGAACAGGTTGCCAGGGGGTTGTAGATGCCCCAACAGTGGATGTGTTCAAGACTAGATTGGATGGGGATTTGAGCAACCTGCTCTAGTTGGAATTGTCCCTGCCCATGGCAGGGGTGTTGGAACTAGATAATCTTTAAGTCTGCTTCCAACTCAAACCATTCTATGATTCTACATGGCACAAAAAAAAAAAAGATTATTAATGCTTCAGAAGAACTGCAAGGTTAAGTCAGATAGGGAAGGATCAAACCCCATAAATGTACAAAGGGCAAGGAAAATTTAGGAAGGATCAGGCATTGCCTTTACTATAAACATATTTAGAGACAAATTAGTATGTAGTAAGCTATGCACGCAAAAAAAAAAAAAAAAAAACAAAAAAACCATAAATACACCACCAAACTATATACTTGCTACACAGGATTAATAAGCAAAGAGTGCGGAGTACAACACAATGCACACGTTACATAGAATTCCAAAGGAATACACCTCTGAGAAGCACAAAGTGTGTTTCTCAACAAGTCACTACAAAAGAAGAGTATTTTATTTCCTGGGATCATAGCATTTTGTCTTCTTATCTCCACCACAGGCAAGAGAACTTCTGAATTTTTTATAAAATTCTGTTATTTTCCTAAGTCTCCTGGTGACAGAAACAATAGATGCCTCCTTTGAAATGGCAAGAAAATTCAACATCACATCCCTGCCAAAGGAAATGAGTCTTGTTCCCTATGCCATGCTTTTCACAGTGTTTCTGCACCACTAGTAATGAAATTGCTGATAATACAGGCAATAAAGGTGATGCAACAACTTAGAAGCTGGATAGCTACTGTGTGAATAACATGGAGGCCCTTTATAGAGCATTGGAGCCTTTTCCTTCTGCAATAGCTGATGCCCGGCAGAGCAGTGGCATGCACCTGAATTTAGGGTATTGGCAAACTCACCACAGCTATTTGAAGACCAACCTGCCTTTGTTATTTTATCCTGCTCTCAACAGCAAGTGGAAAGCAATAAGAGTAGGATCCTAGAGTGGAAGAAAACCTTGTGAAACAGAATCATCCCAGCAGTATAGGGGAATTAAAATTAAAATTCATTTAAGGCATATGTTTGAGTAGAAAAAGTATAGCATATGATCATGTGAAATACTGCTGTGAATTAATTTAGTTTGGTGCAAATATGAAAGCTAAAGACTGCTGTTTTCACAAACACAGCTCCTGAACAGACTGTAAGTGACAACAAAACTCACTTCTCACCCAGAAACTTCCAATTACTTGTCAGAAGAAAGTATTAGACAAGTCAAATCAGATTAGTTTTTTCTGCAAGAAATAAAAACAAGGAAAGACGTTCAGGCAAGGTGGCTGTGCTGTAACTGCAGATAAAGATTGCTTATCAATACATCTCTACAAATTGCCTAGTGGTCTACAAAAATGCAGTGCTTGTTACTATGAATTAGACAATAGGCACACTGGCTGCTGGATGTGATGTAATGCATTCAGCTGGACGGTTATAACCCCAGGTGCAAAGCTGAATTCATATAAAAAGCAGTCATGCAGGACACTGAGCTATTCAATTTTCACCAAGAAACAGCTTCCTAATAAAAGACTAGCATGGCTAGCTTGCAGTAACCTGGAACATTGCTCATCGGAGTCAACACCAAACGTGCCACAGTAAGGTGGCATGAAGAACTAATTCTTTAGCTCAAGATCTGCAAAAGATTGATTTTATCAGCTGACAATCATATTCACAGACAGTAATTTATGATATGTTCAGCGAACCCCTACAAGCAGGAAATTCTGTTTAGAGATACAAACTACAGTCTTGCAGGTAGACAGCTGATACCATTGTATGACTTCATAAGAATGTAAAATTTTGCTCTCAGATGTAGGTCATAGCTCATCTTATGTTGTGGGCAGTTCTGATGATTTAGACAACATTCTACACTAAAATGACAGGAATAGTTAGACTGCATCAATGAAATAGTGTGTCTGTGATTAATCTGTGTGCATGCTTACATGGTACACTCATCACTTGCTGTTGCAGCTACAGAAAACCCAGCAGGACAACAATCAGTAGATATACTTAGATCTCATATGGCTTATAGATTAAAAATTACACAGACTATGAAAAATGATAACAAAAGTTGGTGTAGTTCTGTTTGAAATATATATTCTTCAGTCCATAGCATATTTCAAAGGAGCAGTGGAAAGCGGGTATAACAGTGCTAAATTAAATAGCTTAAACTTTAAAAAAATGGACATGGCATGTCATAACAGGTTGTTAATAAGACACATACAATGATGTTCTTAAAAAAAATCTCAACGTGCC
Organism: Merops nubicus; assembly: GCF_000691845.1. Lineage (NCBI taxonomy): Eukaryota > Metazoa > Chordata > Aves > Coraciiformes > Meropidae > Merops > Merops nubicus. Next base: position 24,877 of record NW_008602698.1, on the reverse strand, counting down.
TCTATTAGCTTACCACGCTTTAGAACACAGGTAGATACTACTCATCTCTGTAATCCCACTCATGCCAGCTGCACGGTCCTTAAATACCACTAAAAAGTTGCTCTACAGTTTGGAGAGCAATATCAGTACACAGACTGAAAATCTAGTCAATACCACTGCCTGCACAAAGTCTAGCTATGAGTGAGCTGCTATGATTTGTTGGAGTTTTAATACAATTATGCACTTTTAATCACTCATTTACAATAAATCACAAAAGGCATTCAAATTCACAAACTTGTCTAAATATTTTGCATTAGCTTTACTTCTCTTTTACTAGTTTTTTGAAATATGGGCTCAAATGTAGGTCAAGGCAATAAAGCATACAGGTTTTTAATAGGTTTTGTTGAAAAGTTGCCTTTTTTTTTCTTAATAGCAGACTATTTTGAGTTTGTTTGGTAAACCATAAAGTATAAAAGACAAAGATATGATTTTGATGAAAACTTTATTTAAAATGGGTCACAGAATGGTAATATGCCCTTCATACCATAAAAATGCTTACATGAAGTAGTTGGTCATATTTGCCAGTTACACCTGAGGACTAAACCCTCATTCTGATTGAACTTAAAATTTAGAACTCTAATAATTCTAGATATATAAAACCAGCCACAAACCATAGAAGAAAATAGAATTTCATAGGAAATCTTGTCCCTTTCAAATCCCTCAAATTGCCCTCAATAATCCACATCAAACTTAAAATACCTTGTCCAAAAGTTTCCAAACTTTACAAATTACAATAAACCCTAAGAAGAGACTCAGAGGAATAAATATCTTTATTTTTCTGAGGCTCCCCCGACAAGGTGTCCTTTTGGATAGGCACAGAGGAACTATGCTAAGATGAAAACAGACAAGCCAACACCAACAATCAAAACCCAGCTTTTCCCTGCCTGAAGAAAGTTCTGTCCTGATTCTAAATCTTGCAGTTGCCTTAACCCTGACGTGTGTGAAAATACACACTAACCAAGTACCTGAAAGATTTTTATGACCATTATAGCAATGAACTAACTGTGGTTCAGTCTCTGGTGTTCCAGAAGACACCAGACAAACTATGCACCAAGGAAAAGACTATGCCTTCTGCCCCCACATTTCATATCTTCACTGGTAGCAAGCATTACTTTAGTCAGGTAAATGTTCATTTATCTAGAGACTGGAACATCTCCATTTAGGGTGTATGTTCTTTCCAAGATCATACTACCCAAAGCAATTATAGAAAAATTTGTATTCATGCCCTATTGTGCCCGGGTTCATCACTGCAGGGTTGGAAGGAAAACAATGATCAGTATGATTATATCTTAAATCAAACTCAAAATTTACCAACACTTAACAAATGGTCTCAGAGGAATTCCTCCTCCTTTACAAGTTGGTTCATAAATGTTCATCATTTGCAATACATTTTCAGTCCTGTAGCTCTTAGCAATAGCCCATAGTCAGAAAAAATACCTTTCCTTTTCTTGAAAAATATGTTCCAATGAACATTCTTACAGGCTATAAAAATGCTGAGATGCTCAGTAAAGTTCTAATATGTGAGCCCAGTGATAGCAACAAAACCTGTTCACAGCTACATATAATTTAAATATGAGCTTATCTCTTCAGATTATCTGTTTATGTTGAACAAAACTAATGTGAAGGAGTCTATGGAATACAATAAAATTCTGGCAACTAACTGGCACAAAGATCATCACCCTGTTGTTCAATCCTCTGCATTAGCTCCCTTCAGCAGCAATGAGAATTATACCAACGGACCTGTTAAATGTCTTTCTGTAGCTTTGACTCAATTGGCAATCAAACTCCTTTCATTTATAAATTTCTCCATTACTACATTCCAGGCCACATTTTTTTTGTCTGAGTTCTCCTATCAGACAGTGACTATTCTGGTAGAGATTCCTTGTTAAGTTTCTACACAACGGAGTGAATATTTGGACAGTAAGCCCCACATGGTTTAGGAAAAGGAGTAAAATTTATTAAATATGTTCACTTACCATTTCAATAAAAAAGATTTTCTGCAGTGGGCTTCTCAAATAGTTGATTATGTATATATTTATTATTTCTGTAGCAACAAAAATTGTCAAATACTCCATGGAAGGTTCTAATAATAATCAGTGGACTTAACTATATATCAAAACTGTCTGCTGACAACGACTGAAACAACTGAAGAGGGTAAGAAGAGACTCATGGCACTAAGAAATACTCAACAGTTTGAAGATGCATTGCTGCCAAGTGACGACATGCACAGAGAAAAGCACTAGAAAGGAAACGTAGACAGATATTGAGACTTCAATTCGGCCTAAATTTCTCCATATACAATTGTGTAGGCTCATGTACCCACTGCTCATTCACTTTTGGTAAGAGTAACTCTCATTATACTGAATATCACTCAGTATGTCTGTAACTACTTCTGTAAGTGCAGGCATTCTTATTCATAAAATGTAACTGCATCGATAGCCCAAGCAAAATTCTCGTCCTCAAAATCAGCACGGTAGTCCAGGCACTGTGGGTCTCCCCAGATCCCTTGTACAGGAGTGAAGTCATGAGAATTACATCATTTTCAACACTTGTCTTTTGGTAACAGATCTTTACTAGTGTTTAATAAGATTGGCTAAAAATATATTAATAATTGTGGGTTTAAGAGCAATGGAAGTTAACGAAGGTTTGTCCTCCATCACACATCAAACAAAGAAATGCGAACTTTCCCAGCCACTATGGGAATGCATGCAGAGAAGAAACAGTTGGATTTTAGGATAAAAAAAGCACATAGTCTGGTCGAATTTTATAGCCTTCCTGCTGTAACTCACCTGCAGCTTTCTCTTTTTAGTGTTTCCATGTATTTGCATGCAGAGATATATTCAAATGAGCACACAGGAGGTAAGAAAGTAGATGAAAATTCTGTTTCAAGGGGGTTGGTTTTTTTTTTTTTTCTGAGTAAAATAGTTTGGAAAATGTACCTTAATTTTACCTTGAAAAGCTGAGCATATCTGGAGCCAAATATGATTTTCACCTGAAACCTGGAATTTTCATTGGCAGCAATTAAAATAACAATATTGATGACATTATCAAATCAGTGTCCTTTGATAAAGTGTATATGGATGTATACATGTAGACCACACATTTTTTCAATATATTTTAAAATAAAGTTATGTTTAAATTTAAAATCAGCAAAAAACTAGATTAGTTCCCCACCACCATTATTAATATTGCATCTTGCATTATCAGCCATTAAGATAATTTGAAATTGCATTCATTGATATTCTGCACTGTATTCTCCATTTCTTGGAGGTCTTAACAGCATTTTAATTCTTCCATTTTGCTATTCTGAACTATGTCTGATATAATTTAAAAGGGACACATGATCATAAGGAAATATAACGTTTAATGTTTACCATCACAGCATCATTTTTTCAGCTGGTGTGGAAACAAATTGAATGGCAAGTCCAAGAGGGAACTGCATACCTAGAAACAAAGACATTGACTAGAGGTTTTGCAATGCCAGCCAACTAGTTTTCAACTGCTTCACACCTAATTCTTTCAGCAGGTAATGATACTTAGAAGTACATTGGCTTTTTAGAGCCAGCTCTGTGGCAAGATTAACTTTCTTAGTTCTGTTGTTTGAAAACAATTCAAATAGGGTGGGTAAATGAAAAATACTACTGAGTGCTTTCAGGATCTAGTGTCAGATCCTGCTGTGTTTACACATTTCAAGTAATTCTTTGTACATGCTTCCATTGATTCATCTCATTGTGTTTGTAGATGAAAACAACAAAGGCAGCAGAAATAGGCCATAATCTTTTGTCACATTCTACTCTACTTTCAGTAATATAGTTCAACAGATTTACAACAGTATAACTGAGCATAGAATTATTTGGGCTATTTACATCTGTATTTCAAGCTGAAATATCAAAGGTTAATCATTAAGAAGTACCTGAAACACACATTCTTTACTACTAGGGTAAACATCTTAAATGAAGAACATCTGGCTGATTTTAATTCAGCATAATGATATTGTTTTTCTGTATTTGCAGATCATATTTACAAATAGTATACAGGAGAGCATTAAGCCTATTTTTAAATGGAATTATATATACCAGAATATAATGCTATACTTATATAAATTTGTTATTTATAATGTATCATTGCATGTTTAGATATTACACTCAATTATAGTGCTTTTATCTAAAAAATTACCTTTCTACCTCAGGTTTAAATCCATTCGAATTCACACCACAGTCTCATTGAGAGATTTTAATTCCTACAGGATAATTCACAGACACATACATGCACTGGCAATAAAAAAGTTTAATTGATCTTTCATAATTGTGGAAGGAGCTATATATAGCTCATGTTATTGTGGGCATATGTTGTGCCTCCAGGAGGATCTGATTAGATGAGATATTTGGAACAATTCCATGAAACAACAAATTGAGATAATGAGTGCACTGAACAACTAAAGCCTTGCAGACATTTATGGACATGCTTAACTTCATGCACACAGCTAATCCCATTTAAATTGGAGTATGCCTTTACGTAGACAACACAGAAATAGATGCTAAACTAGGTATTTATGTTGCATATCAGCAGAGTATCTGTGCACTCTAGAGACCTCACAAGTTTTATCTATTTACCAGCCCTGTGAGATGGAAAGTAATGCAATGGCTCCAAACAGAATACGCTATGTAGAAGTCTGTGGCTGAACCAGATAATGAACTCAAATCTCACAAGTCCCATTAAACCACTCTATAGTCTAGATTATCCATGCTAAATCAGAGTTCACAAAATATTCCCAAATAGTACACAAAGGGACATTATTTTATAGTTCTGTCAAATTTTGGTAAAACATTGCTAATGACTTGCTCTTTTTTTGCTACCTTGAAAAGGTCCCAGTGTCTAGTATAAATTCACACCTTAAATCTTTCAGTAAGTACTTTGCTATCTGCTTACAAACCACCTGCAAGAAACTGCTCCTCATTTCCTCTTTCAGATTTGGGCTATGTGAAATAAGACAAATGAATGGAACAAACAGATAGGAGAACATTGCCATAAACATACCCCACATGAAGGCACTCTGAGGTTTTCTCCATAAATGAACAACTACAGTTGCAGATGAATGACCATTTGCAACAAAAGTTCTTTGTCAATAACTTCAACTTCAATTCAATGTCTTAACTAATCTTCTGTGTCCATAGCTATGTCAACACAGAAGCACTTCTGGAAGCAAATTAAAATAAATCCTCTCATGATTAATATAAAGCATTATATTTTTAAAAGACAAGTTTCAGAGAAGACATAAATAATTATGGGTTTATTTTGTCAACAGAAACTTAGTAACTGTGATTTAGAAAGAAGTTTCTGCTGAAAGCAATTTTTTTCAGTCTGGTCTGTGAAAAAGTGTGCCCATCAATTATCTGTTGTGATGACAGAGAACACTGGTAAAAATGATCAAATGAGGTATATAATAAAACAGTACAGGATAAATGGTGTAGAGAAAGCAAATTTAGAATGTGGGGCTTTTTTATAACACAATGAAAAGGGAGCATTCAATAAAAAGGAAAGGTAGAAAACTGAAAATAACTGGCTTTGTTTTAATTGTTGCAAAGGTCAATAATTGAATAAAAATCAACATAAAACTGTACATTTTTGTAAATATCCATGAATGTGATAACAAAATTGCAGGCAATCATCAAGCTTCACCTTTTAAGGTTTAGATCCTCAGTCAATTTAATCTATTGAAGATTTAGAGTGACCTGCTGTGGGTCACATTACTCCTCATCAGTCTGCAGAAACAATCTTTGTGCTTCCTTGGAAGCATCTAGTCCTAGCTACTACCAACAAGCAGGAATCTGCTGGGATATCTTGTACTGATATGTTATATAATTTAAGTCATAGAATTGTAGAGTAGTTTCAGCATTTTAGTAACTCGACAGGACAGGTAGGAAAGTTTAATTAAATGGATCTGTGTTTTTGCATTGCTACTAAACAATTTTAAAGTATTGTTATCTTACTTGAAATATGCAGGTTGAAGTTGAAAAAATTAACTGGAGTATATACCAAATACCCTGAAACAGAAGAGTGTAGTTGTTGTAGAAAATACACTTTCCCTATAGGGAAATGACATTGGCACCCAGAGTGATATGGGAATTAGAAGTGGCTCTCTGGTTTTATGAGGTCTTGTAATTTCTTCAGCATTGTGTAAAAGACTACATAAAGATAAATTTACATCATTAGATTCTTCTCTTTAGATTTCAGAATAGGAATACATTTGGGATATAACGCTACCTCCCAAAATGTATTTCTCTCTCATGTGATTTGGTGCTTCAAAAGTCTTTTTCAAAGCTCTAAATTCATTTTAAAGATGGGCGAAAATGAGTCATCCCAGGCACTGATCAACTGAACTGGAAGAAAAACAAATGACAGTTGCCTTGGGTTAACCAGCAGGACTGATGTACATTCAGCAATGGCAAAAGAGAGTAATCTGAAATGTTTATCTCAAAAGCTTTTTAAAACTTTTCAGTGTTCTTGGAAATAGTTACAATTATGGTTTGTTTTAACATTTTACTGATTTATCCCAGTAAGCAACAAAACGAGAGGTCTTTGACTACACACTCTCACTAAAGACTGATTTTAAAATAGTAGTATTTAATGCAGTTGATGATTTTCATTAACCACACCACCACAAATATCTTCAGTTTGCGACAATGATCACAGTGATGAAATATCCATTGAAGCAGCATCTGCAGAGAACCCCTTACTATGCAAAATGCTGCAGGCTTTAGTTAAGAGGGTATATTTATTTTAATCAGTATCTGCCACAGACTTGTAGCTTTGTCATGTATTAAAATTTCTTCAGGCTTTGCAATAGAAATCTAACAAAATACAGAAAAGCACAAGGGCAATGCAGCTACTGAATCAGAGCTCAGTTTCAGTGTCACTGCAAAAAACTATCAAATTATTTGCAGATGTCACCTTCACCACACTAAGTACACTCAACTCAGTAGTAGAATGCAAATTACCATTGATCATGCAGGAAACATGTCGTATCACAGCTGCTTAGTTGGAAGAGGCACTGTAAACCTCCATGTCTTTCCCAAGGTAGTAGCAAAAATAAGGTACATCATCAAGTAAAAGAAGTAAACTGAGGCATTGCTGTTACCATTGTATTCAGGATTTTGTTTCAAGTAACGCAATTGTTTTACTCAAGCTCCAGAGCCACTTCCTAGCAGAACAGCAAGGGATCCCCATTTCAAGAGGGACAGAGTTCTACTTGAGAGAGTCCAGCAAAGGGCTACAAGGATGAGTGGGGGACTGGAACCCTGCCTTATGAGGAGAGGCTGAGAGACCTGGGGCTTCTTAGTCTGGAGAAGAGAAGACTTAAGGAGGATCTAATTAATGTGTATAAATATATGAGAACTGGGTGGCAAGAAGAAAGGGGCAACCTGTTTTCACTTGTAACCTGTGATAGGGTGAGGGGCAATGGTCACAAGCTGGAGCACAGGAAGTTCCACCTCAACATGAGGAAGAACTTCTTTACTGTAAGGGTTACAGAGCACTGAACAGGCTCCCCAGGGAGGTTGTGGAGTCTCCTACCTTGGAGACTTTTAAGACCCACCTGGATGCATTCCTGTGTGACCTGTCCTAGACTAGATGGTCCTGCTCTGGCAGGGGGGTTGGACTCGATGATCTCTGGAGGTCCCTTCAACCCCTAACACTCTGTGATTCTGTATCTTCTCCCAGAGACATTCAGTACAAAGTGCTGCTTTGGTCGACTGATGCACAGTTGTGGTAAGATTAGCAGGTAGCACCTGGAAAAGTGCTGCTCTGAAAGCAGTACCTGAAACCGGACCGGCAATGAATATTCTCTTTCCTAGTGCACTGTCTTCAGCTTCCTCAGCATGTAATACAAATTCAGCCAGCACAAATTACACCACTTTGTCAGCCACACAGACTTGCATGTGTAAACACAAATTGTTTCACAATTTACATAATCAAAAATGAAATTATACACAACAGTCGGAAATCCAGACGGATGCGCAGGTCAAAAGAATGAGCACAATGTATCTTTTGTCTGTCACTTGCATTTAGGATAGGGTGTAATTGGCCTGCAGTCACCTAATTCTGGTGCCCACTGTTTCTTAATGGTTAAGGATATCCAAAAGTCTAATACAATTCACAGCCACAGGAGCCTATGTGAAATTTCAGTCATTTCAAAACAGCACAAATTATATGAGTACTAAGGCATAGACAGGTAGTGCCACAGGAATGACACAGTTTATGTCATAACATTTATCATAGATCTTGAAATGTATCAACCTTCATTCTGCCTTTTCACTCTAAGCCACAACCCCCCAAATTTTGCAGGTGACATGAGGAATTTGTCTAATAAACTTTACAGGTTACAAAATAATACCTTCATTCAACAGGATTTTTTTTCTTAAAGAGACTTACACTGCATGAATGAGGGTGTCAGAACAACCTCTATAACCAGCATTTGGGTTTATGTTTGTTTTAATCCCTTGCACACGAGAAGATGGCAGAGCTGAGGACAGCAACAACAGCTAAACAAACAGAAAAAATGCAATACAGCAAGTGTTTTCCTTTCAATGACAAAATACCAGCCCAATATTCTGACACTGAAGTTGCACAAGCTGAAGGCCGGTTGCTACTCTGTGCAGTCCCTAGAGGACTCCGTGCCCACACATTCTACCTCAACACAGAGATACAAAAACTAAGCTTTTATATCATCTGGCTAGTCTTTTGGTACTATACATCAGTCAGTCTTTACTCTTACCAAAGGTATTTCTGGAGAATTCATCATCACTAATGGCAATTGTAACCTACTGGGTGTTGAAATAATCAGCCATACTCACATGCTATCAATAAAAAACTGCTCAAATTTCTTTCATTCTCTGATGTTTTTACAGAATCCAAATTCATCAAGATAATAGAGAACTTTAATTTCAAAAAGATGTGCAACTGCTTTAATACTAGTGATAGAAATATGTAATTCAGAATTTTACACAAGAATGTGTCCTATGACTTGCAAATTTTCCATTATGTTGCACCTGGAAATTTTTATAAAATTATGATAAATACATTTTTTTTAATGATGATTGAGGTTTGTTTTTTTTTCCTCCAAATTAGTAAAAGTCTGATTCTATTCTGGTAACACTACCACTATAATTAGGATCAGAAGCTGTCCCTTTCAGTTTTGCTTCTTATTGGCCTTTCACAGCACTGTAGAGATTTTCCAATAATATAAAATAATTTCTAGCACCATAGTTCCCAAAGTAATAATGTTAAAAGTAGCATCATTGATTCTAACCTGATACATTTTCTGCTCATGTTCTCTTCCTCTTTTTCTGAGATTGTTAAAAGGGAAAAAAAACCAAACCCAAACCCAGACCTTTCTGGGTTCTTGTTTGTTGTGGATTTTTTTGTTTTGTTTTGTTTTTGTTTTTGTTTTGTTTGTTTGGTTGGTTGGCTTGGGTTTTTTTTATTATTATAATTTTATATTTTTCTTTCAAGAGAAACAGGCAGTCTGGAGTACAGCTGGACTGTCTCACAATAATCAGGAAACTTGTAAGATTTCAAAATCAATTGAAAGAGAATATAAGGAATATAAGTTTTTAATTCCAAAAAGCTCTCCTAATAGGCATGTTTAGATATTTTGTTTAAAAATTAAGAAACATATTGAAATAAAATACTTTTAATTTTTTTTTTCTTCTTTTTTTTTTTACCAGTATTATTGGTAAGTAGTTCTGTGATGAGAGAGCTGGAAAGAGAGGAGTTTGAATGTACTTATGTTAATTTCCCTTTAAACTTTGAACTAGAGATGGATACCATTAAGTCTAAGTCTCAATCCCAAATTGAAATCTAAAGAAAAAAGTATTTGTAATTTGGATCCAAATTCTGAAATATTTTCTCATCAGCAGTTTAATCGCACAACTGCCCTATTCATACACAGCTAATGAACTATCACTGCTAGAGGTAGCTGAAAATCTGTCAGCAACTTAATAAATAGGCTTGTCAGGAGAAGGTAAAAGGAGACAGATCTGTGGTTGTGGTACATAGTCTGTGGTATATTAAAAAAGCAATAATGGTAGAAGGCACTTCTGTGAGGAATAAAAAGGTCCATGTCTTTCCTTTTGGGGATACCTTCAACTGTTAGCAACCCCATCTGTTTCACCATCAGAACTAGATTTTCATGCTTGAATTGTTAACTTTACTACTGACATTGTTCAAATATCTTCAGATTGTTTCTCTGAAAAATCTTGGCTGCATTTTTACTCCAAAATCAATATCATATTCCTTTTACATCTATTTCACCAGTGTAAAAAGCACTTAACAATGGTGAAACGACTGATCTGTTTCAACTGCTACATATTTCTTTTATTAGTTGTCCTTTGAGATCTAAATCATGCAATTCCTTAAAGACAGATAGTACTCTAGTTTACAAGAGAATTTCCACTGGCATCAGTGAGAGATGGACTTGTGGATTTATGGCAGAATAAGATTCAACATGAAGATTGTTCATTTGGGACTAGGTTCATCATAGCTTTTAGTATTCTTGGGCTTTGGAAGCAGCTTCTTATTAATCAGTAATGTCAGCCTGTTGAAGCTTTTAAAATTTGACTTCTCCAATGGTTTGACCTTTCCAAAAGAGACAGAGAGAAAACCATATAGAACTCGCATAAAAGAGTATAACATTTCTAAAATTAGAAAGCAAAGATTAGTACCCAGCTATTGCCTGTTGGGTTACTGGTACGAGAACATGTCCCATTACCAGTGTCAGCACTTCCACCTGCTGTCAGATCTCAGCTCTATTGTTATGAATTTGAAGCTCCCTGCTGCTCCCAGGAGGTTACATTCATAGAACAGTGGATCTATTTTTAACAAAGGTTTCCCTGATTGAATCTTTTGCTTAGTGCATTCCTCAAAAGCTACAGAATAACTGGTTTCCCTCTTTTGTCCGACCTTTAAAGGGAAAAGAGCTTTTGCCAGGTTAGATCTTACTTTTATGCAAACACACAAATGAAGAGACACGTAGTAAAAAAGAAAAAGAGAACTCATTACTTCACCAATCACAGTTTGCATCCCTGATTCTCCGAGACTGCACAGTAAAACTATAGATTGAAGAACAGAAAGAGAATTAGAATGGTAGAGAATAGGAGCAAAAGTGCACCACTCCCTCTCATATTCTACTCCTACATGGTAGCCAGGCAGAACAGAAAGGAGGAAGAGAGAATCGATCTGTGAGTTCCTGCTGCTATGCATCTGTCTTCCTGCATCCTTGAGAAACTGTCCCAAGTCCATAGCAGAGGGATTTAACTGCAGTGAAAGGTACTGATTCATCCTAGCAACCTTAATTCAGGGGGGAAAAAAAGGGAAAAAAAATCAGAATACATGTATGAAATGAATCTGTGGACCACACGTCAGCAGAGTTCTCTCTGTGTTTGTGTATATGTGGACGTGCAGGCTCACATGCACGCAGACACGTGGGCACACTTAGGCACAGAAATTTAAGAGTTTGATTTGGCTGACAATGTTTTCTGACCAGCAATAAAGCTGTGCTATTGGGTCACAAATCATTGCATTTAAGTAGCAATCTAACCTCCTCAACATGTTCTTAAGTTTCAAAAGTTTTCAAAAATCAGGGTCATATTAAACAACCAATGTATTGTCTTAGTTTCTGTTTTCCTCTATTTCCAGTTGAGAAACTAAAAAATACAATTGAGGACAATAATTCTGAATCAGACTTGTCCTTTAATTTGTCACACTAGTGAAGATTTTAGGGCTATTCAATACCTTGGTTCTCTGATGATTAGCTGAACTCTAGCCTGTTCAAAAACCATCAATCAGTGCCAATTAGCACAATTACACTACACAGATAAATTATTTAATTATTACAAATTTCTGAAAAATTATTTAGTAAATACTACACAGTGTTGTGCATTATTCATTACTTTTGACTGCAGAAAACAGAAACTATGGTTTAGGATGTGAATAAATTATTTAGCCAGATGGCTTTTTCTAATATGACTTTTTAACTTTAAACAAATCCTGTTCTTAGAATTCTTTTAATAATCTTACTATAAGCATTAGGAACCTTTACATTGCTTACCAGTCCTTTTAAGAACCAGATGGATTAATCGAACATTTATTCCCCTCTCAAAAAGCTGATTAGTTACTTCTATCAATCAACAACAATCTCCCCATATTTTTGAGCTTAACTGCACTACACAGAATCTCTAACCAAGCCAGAATACATGGACCTTTCACAATTTCTTTTCTTATGTGATCCAAATGTCACTCTGATCTATTTTAAACTTATGGCACATTAAATATTTGTGACTATTTTAGATAGTAAGTAGGGCAAGTTATTTTCCAAAGAAATAGTATTTACTGTGCATGTGAGAGGCTGTTTTGGTTTTTTTCTTCCCTTGATGTATTCCACAGTTCAGACATCGTGTTTTCCAGCCCTGTGGAATATAGCACAAAGCTTTACATCCCTTCAGAACTGACAGCAACTGTCAAGAGCAGTGATCCCTAGTTGACAGTGACAGCTGACAAAGGTCATTCAAGAGTTAAAAGATGAATAAAAGGTTATAAAATATGAATGTGGAAACAGCTTTAAACGTGTAAAACACATTTGAAGGTGTGACATCTCATTTAACAGAAATTATGCTTAAAATTGCAATCTGATGGGTAATACCCAAAGAAATTTCCTAAAAGAAAAATGATTACAGAAAACAGAAGATAGGCATACAAGTAATCTGGTATCTAAAGCTCAGGGAAAGGTGGGAGGTTTTTTTGTACATGGTGCAATTTGAAATTAGTCAGTCTTGACAGATTGTTACCAGCACACACACAAAAAAACCCAAATCACCCAAAATACAACCAACACAACACCAGTAATTTCAGTTCTTTTTCTCAGTATTTCTGCATATTCACCAGAATGACTGGCCAAGCATCATTTCCCTGAGGGACTCAGTTCTGCTTGACAAATCAGAAAGGATATGATTTTGTACATATACTCTTGAAACACCAACTCACCCTTTTATTTACATTTTTGATTGCTGGATTCCAGGTTTGTATCAGCTTTTCAAATTTGCATTAATATTAATCATTTTCAAATTTGGATTAATATTAATCATTATAGAACCTGGAAGAAACCCTATAGTCTACACTTTCTTTATCCCTAATAATTTAAGCAGAGACATATAAAGGGAACTGGAATAAATACAGAAGCCTTTTTGAAGCAAAACAGGTTATGACTAAATATATAAATGCAAAGAATATCAGAGAAATTAATTTCCTCCAACATACTGTTTTAGTCTGCTACTCTACCAGTTGAGTGACAAAGTGAACATCATAGTTGCCTCTGAAGTAAATGTCTGCATAGGTTTACGTGGATCATGCAAGACACTTGGCAGAGTGTTCTTAAACAGCCAATGCACTCTCTAGATTTTGCTGAAATATTATCACAAAGATAAGAAAATATTTGTTTTAATGAAAGAAGCAAGTAACACAGGCTTCTTACACTGAAAATAGTCTTAATATTCTACCTTCTTGCAAAACCTGAAGACTGCATAAAATGAATTTATAAAAGACAATTACAGTTGAATTGTAGTTGTCTGCAGACCAGAGAATGGTTTATTCAAAGACTAAACTACTTCCTAGAATGTACTACTATACAGTATGCTGTAAGTACCTTAGCTAGTGCTATAGTTCAGAAGTAAAATGACGGTGAAATATATGGACATTCTCAGATTTCAGACCTTCTCAGTAGGGATAGCTACATTTTGACTAAGGTGAACTTACTGCTCATTTTTTCCCAAAAAAAGAGAGTGAACAGAGTCAGTCTACTATTACAAGATATATTTTCTAGAGCTTTCAATTTTTTCATAGCTCCTTCCTGAATCTCTTTCAATATTTTACTTTCTTCTTTGATGTCTGGAGGTAGAACTGGAATTGCCAGAATGTTCTTGTCATTGTTAGGATAATACAGGTGAAGTATTGCCTCTCCACTTTTAAAGGATATTCTAATCTTGCAAGGATTACAGCTGCTGGTTTTACTCTAACTCTGGAAAATATGTTCTGATAGCTCCTGACAGTTCCCTTCTGATTTTTATTTCCATAAACACAGGGTATTCCAAAATAAATTATATGTATAATTTTTCTTGGTGTTACAGATGCCTATACAAGGCACTGGATTCTAATGCATTCACTATTGGAATGAGAGTTCCTAGCACATACTAACAAAATAAATAATCATGTGCTGCTTACAACTCATGAAAAAAAAAAAAAAACCACAAAAACAAAATAACCCAACGAAACCAAACAACAAACACATTTAAGGTCATAAAATCTATTCCCAGAAAAGACCAATGCCAGTAATACATCCTGACTGGTTCCTTCATTTCCACAACAAATAAACCAAAGAATTCTGAAAGAATCAATTTGGCTTTGAAAATTTCAAGTGACAGACAAGCCCACTGTCTTTGTAATAAATCATCATTCTCACTGCCTGAAATTCTGTCCTGGATTAAGGCTTGATTTACCTGCCTTCAACCATCACCATAAAATTCCCATCCACTCCTTACAACACCATCAGGAACCTCCTTCAAGTCTCCTTTCCATCATGATTATTCCTGTACCATAACCGAAGCATATGGAAATTTTTTTGTGAAGCTGAGTTTCTCTAGAAAATAATACAGGTTTTATCTGAATTTTTGCATCTGATGAGTTTCCACAGAATTAAAGGCAAAATGCCTATAAACCAAGCATGGATTCTTTCAAAGTGCATGAGAGCCCAGATCCATCCAGAAAACCTACTCAGTGTCTATCTCAACCTGGTTTCAGGAGACATTTGTGAGGCACTTTGCTTACAGGCTTCCCAAAGCAGGGAAATTCTCAAGATGCTTTAAGCAGAGGGGACATTGGGACCCATTCCCAGTTTGTCTTAGTGCCTAAGAAAGCAGGTGACAATGCTATTGGCTTTCTACCTTCTTACTATAAAACCAGGAAACCAAAGTCCTTGGATTCTCAGTATCAATTACAATTCCAGCTTTGGGATTTCAGGCAGCTAACAGCAGCAATAATACTAATAGCTTAAATTTCTTTTCTCTGTTCCAGAGGCCTTGGAGGAATATTTATTTAAGAAATAACATATATTTGGTTTCCATAACAACACTTCCTGCATGGTAATAAATATGTAAACAAACAGATTAACCCTGCAAGTCCTAGTGGTTTTCAACCAGCCAGCTCTGTCCTTGGACAGCTTTTTAAATTAGCATTTAAAGAATAAGCTGATTTTTTTCTATATGCCATGCATTAGAGTTGGGTTTTTTTTTTAATCCTTGCATTGCAGCTACTCTGAATTTATTCTTTTTTTTTTTTTTTCTCGTAATGATCAGATGTATCAGTTCAATATACCACTCTCATCCACACCATGCTGGGTGTTTCAAAATATCTTAGTCTACATAATGAGCGACACCATTTCTTGCATTTCTTCTGTTCTTTGTATACTACCTTAAGAGCTGTAATTTTTTATTCTGGTGATACATTTAAGAAGATTTAGCACAACAGCCAGGATGTCTAATGGTTCTGAATAGATTATAGATTCATTTTTAGAAATATTAAACATACTACATTTACTGCAAATACCAAAATTCCTGGTTCAGATATTTCTTACTAAAATAAAACTAGGTTAACAGAAGGTAGCATGCAGCTGGTGTCAGAAGAATGACGTGTTCAGGAAAAAAATAAGTAATGACTTATTCTAGTCTAGGCCTCTTTTAAAGAGAAACAAACCATTTCTTACTTCTAGGAAGTGCATAATCTTGTCTTTTTTAGAACATCTAAGACTTGAAGTACCCTACTAGAAATGTTCCATATACAGTCATGGCAAAAACACTGGTTTAAATTTGGACTTTCAAAAATCAGATCTGAATTCCCAGATATTTCATAACTATGATGGGTTCCACCCAACATGGTCCTGCAGTAGGGTCCTTCCTCTTCTTACCTACTGATTTCTCAACCTACTCCAGTTGGGGAAAGATAGAAGGTGAGTCCCAGATGTAAAATGTATCATTACTGCTCTGTTATACCGACTTCTGTTAAAAGGAAAGTAAACAAAGAAATGAAAGAACCTTCTCTGTCTTCAGTTTTCTAGTCAGTTAAAAAACACTCACAGAAACTGTTAATAATAGAGCAGCAGCTCCTTGGTTTAGTATCTTAGCAGTACCACATGACAATGATTTTACAAGTAGCTATTGCAGATGTTTACCTTGTTGTGACCTAGTGCCCTATTTAATATCTACCAAATGAAAGCTTATTTCTGAACTTACAAACTTTTTCATATGTTTTCCGGTGAGTATTTTACAGAGTATTTTCAGCTCCATGGATAAAGCCTCCTACAAGTAAAACACTCTGCCATCCCATCGTCTCATGGATTCTATGCTCATTTGAGAAAGTGCTGCCACCTGAGAATAGTTTGTGCATAGAAATGAGGAATAAAAATCAATTAAATTCATTATTATTCCAACCAAAACCTTCAAAATGCATCCAGATAAGCAGCAGTGCAAGAAAAACCTATGTCAAAGAAAGCTGCTAGCTCCACTTATGATGGGGTTGAATACACTAAGTGTGCATTAAAGAAAGAACATTCAAGCACTTACATTCTCAAAGAAAAATGAGATTCACATTGTTTTCCTCTTTTACTTATTGGCCCTTCCTAAAATAAACATTTATTTATCAGTCCAGAATGACATTAAATTGCATAAGAATTGCAGCTTCCCTAGCAAATGGGTTCGAAAGGATGTAGAGACCAAATAAGGTGTAAGAACACATGTGTAGCTGCTGCTGTCCGTGGCATGGCTGCCACATACAGCCCTTTTCTCTCATATTACTAATGGGAATAGTCCAGCTCCTCTTGCAAAAAGAAAATTTAAGGGAGTATGCTATACATATACAGTATATATTTTTGTAACTTCTATGCACACCCACCCACCTCTGTGCAAAGTAGAACTGGCCAAATACATTACTTGAAGTGGTAGATTTCTCCGGGGAGACAGAACAGGCTGCAGATAAAGCCTGTTTTGCACAAATCAGGTTAAAAGCTGTATCATTATACCTTAGTGACATAGAAGGATGGAAGTTAGTTGAGGCAGGGGAGAGCAACCTCAGAGTAAAACCTGTTTACTGCGGTACAACTGTTGAGACCAAGTACTAATTTTCAAGATTTGCTTTGCATACATAGAAGTAATGTCATTTGTAAATAATTGAAATTATCTTTAGAAACCATCCCCTATCCTGTATGTTTGTGAGGACTGTTTTCAGTCAAAATCTCTGTATGATTTGCTGGAATTCTGTAAATAAAGGAGATTTCATAGGGCATCGCTTTCCTCTACACTTTCTCTTATTCAGAACCAGGGAAATGTAGCCTTAGGAACTACTAGCACTTTGAGAGCAAACAAAGATAAATCTATCCTTCAGTTCTTCTGAAAACAAACTTCAATAAGCTCTTCATGTTATAATCTGTTATGCATAATTGGCTTTGTGCATGTAGATGGACGAAACATTTCTGATAGTTGTGCTATTTTGTACTCAGACCAAGCATTAATTACACCATTCAAATCAGAAAAGCATCTAGCAAACCATCTGATTACTCTGGAAAAGCAGTGTTGCAAATAGTTTTTAACATCTGGACAAGATATAATGAAGGAATTTTAAATATTTCTAAGTACATTAACAGTCAAAGCGTTTTATGAGGAAGCAATACATTTTTACTACTACCTTCTTCTACTTCAAAGCAAGATGTGCCACACCAGAAGAGCAGAGCAGAGAGAGCTGATGGTGACACCTTTGCAGAGCAGCCCAAAGCCTCTGACTGCAGACACTCCAGAGAGGGCAAGGCACTTCAGCACCTGCTAGTGAGGGAGCACGGGAGCTTTGTTGCTCAGGCTGGAGTAACCCGAGGATCCTTTCCTAAGCTATGTGAGCAGAGCTCTTCCAGCAAGGCTGCTAACACAGAAGACCTGTACTTATATAAAATATATCTCCAGTTCATCCAGGCTGACAGATGTTTAATGTGGTTTACTCCTAGGCTAAGAATTCTTCATCCTTTACACTCTGTTGCTAACACCGCTTTTCTGAGGTTAAATAAGAATTCATTACAGTACCTATGTTTAATGCTTTGTGCACTATGCAACAGAAAATTTTTATTTTAGAAGAATTCATAGAATCTTCAAGGTTGGAAGGGACCTGAAAGATCATGTAGTTCCAACCCCCCTGCCATAGGCAGGGAACTCTCCCCCTAGATCCGGTTGCTCAGAGCTCCATCCAGTCTGGCCTTAAAAACTTCCAGGGATGGGGCTTCCACCACCTCCCTGTGTGAATTGATCCACATTTAAATATCTTAAACACGTTTAAGACAATGTGCTGTCCTTCCCAGCTATAAATAGTTCAGATTTCTCTGAAATTCTTCCAAGCATCAAAGTTGCTACAACTACTGTCCATAAAAGACAATTTAGAGCATTTCCATTTGAATAAAGCTCAGCATTAGTGTATGCCATCCTCAGCCTGAAAATGAGGTTGCCAGGGGATTAGAGTGTGCTATTCCAAGAGAAAAATCAAACAGTAATGCTACATGTTATATGTTTCTAATTATAATCAACTATAATCACAAAGGTCTAGTCACAAAAATGTCTCCTGTAAATGAGAAAGAACTGTATAAATAAGGATTTTTCTTATGTTTTAACAGCAGGTACTACTAACGCTACAGCAGAGGTATTGATTTTAAAAAAGCATATTCTTTTTATTATTTTGTGTTGATAAATTACCTGTGGGATGTGTATTTCAATACTGAGTGCATCAGTGTCATTCTCAGTTATCTGACCACGGCCATACATCTTAACTTTGATTGCAGCAGACTTTGAATCACTTCTCCTACCCACTCACTCCTGCTTCCTAGCTCCACCTGCTATATTACTTCTAATACTATTTTATATTCTTGCAACTGGGTGTGCACTGGACCTCTAGGACCACAAAGTTTCCCAAAGTAATTTCCGTGAGTAAATGTTTCTTCTACAGTTTACTCTGGAGCATCACATTCATTCATCTCTCAAAAGCTGAAGTTTTGAATACATAAGAACAATATAATCTCTGTTTCTTGTCTGGATTAACACAGTTCTTCACAGAAAGGTTTGAATAAAAAAGATTGAAAACTCCCATCTGATGAAATGAAAGGATTAATCTATTTATAGTCATGAAATTTTTTTTCCCCTTTTTTAAAATTAGTCTCTTTACACAGGACTTGACTTTATTTCTCTGAATATTTCTGAGACTCAATACACTGTTAAAGTATCTTAGAAAGAAAAATGTACCACAGAAAGAGAGGAAAAAAACTCAGCTAGTTTTAAACTGAGCAAATGTTAACAAATGTTTTGGCAGATACTCCCTCAGTTTAATTACAGAATGAGTCATGTTTAACTATCCTTGTGGGTTACAAACTGAGTGTTCCTTGAAAATGTATTCTGTGTGTATATACAACATATATGCATATCTAACGCGCCTGCAAATGTATTTCTTCAATATAAAGCTGCTGATAATATGTGTTATTCACAAAATTAGAACCATGTTCGTTTGGATTCTTGAGACAAAGGAGACATTACTACCATCTAATGTGTTTTCCTTTTCAGAACAGAAAGACAAATCAGATTATTTTAGATAATACTCTGAAACCAAGGAAATTTTGCATTACTGTATTAAAATCTGTAATGCCATGGCCTTGAAGAATCACTGGAAATTCTCTGATATGAAGAAAGTGTACTTGGTGGTTTTCAGTTTGCAGTTTTTCTTTCCAGGGATCTACAGACTATTTATTGAAGGGATCCACAAAGAAGGTAATTATAAAACCCAAATACGTTCTAAGTACAATATATTGGATTTTACGGGCATTCAAAACCCAGCAGAGTGTGAAACCTGATGAAACAGTTTTTTCAAAAGTAATTTCATTTATGAAATTAAATATGCAAATTCCTTCATCTCAAAAGGAAACCAAGAATTTACTTCATAACCAAGAGATTATTAATAGTGTGGAGACTGATAGTGGGATACAGAGTCCTTCAAATCTCCGAGCAGTGTGCGAGAAAGTATAAACCAGACCTAGCTCCAGTACTTGGAAGGTGACATTTTCCTGCTATGAAACAGGGAAGTCATTAGAGTGTAATGATTGTTAAGTCTTTGTTAAGACACAAAGGTCTAGGCAACAGCAGCTCTGAAGAGAATGTGACAGTATGCAGTGAACATGGAAGAGAAACTCTGCCTATATTTGTGAATTCAACGATAATTGTCTGTCTGTTATACTCCAGTCTTTGATACCTGTGAATATTACAAGCAAGTGAATTAGCACCCTACATTCACTGCTACCAAATGTGCACACTTGCTATTGTTTAGACACAATAGTGAAATCCAACAATTATCAGGGTCAAAGCTGAGCTCCACTGACAGAGACACATCTCTCTTAAATGCGCCAGCACAAACAACTTTGTGCAGTGTGACAGGAAAGGTAGTGTTAGATGATCTGTTTTCATCCTGCTATCCTGTGTACCTATTGCACGTTTTTCTACTTTCTTGCTAAAAAGCCTCATGTTTTCTTAAAACATAACTCTTAAAACACTTTTTAACACTTAAAACATAACTCACTAGATTACAGTGTTATGTGTTTACTTGAATGGGTCCACTGGAACCATTTCTGCGTGTAAACCTGACCCTACACTTTCCCTTGGCAGTCAAGATGAACATTATGTTTTTAGAAGGGGTATTACTCACTTGGGCTTTAGTGCTTTTATTCTCTAATGAGGTAGCATTCTATCTTTGCACCTTCATTTCCGTCCTATGAATCAATCAAAGTGTTATCCCTATGAATGCTCTCAATATTTTGCTAGTTTAGATAGAATTTTAATATCCATCATTACACTCAGTTATCAAGAAATTACTTCTGCATCACAGCTGCATTCCACCTACAAAAGCATGCAAGGACTTCAGTGAAAATAATAGCAGAGTCTAAGGATTTCATGGTAAGACATAAAATGAATTGGTTTTGTCCTTTGCTGTTCATAAGGCAAATAAGAATTAGAGGTGGATCACTTTAATGACTTGCTGATGTCACAAAATGCATTGACTTTTGACAAGGTGTGCATCTTGGTCTTGTTTTACTGGTATTGCAATACACTTTTTTCTGCAGTATTCCAGTAACTTACCAAGTTACTGCAGTTTTTGCAGTATACTAGTAACAATGTTCCTACAGGTGTTGAGTAGGAAGATTATGGTGGAGGAATCAATGGATCACTCTCTCCAGAAGCAATCATGCATTTCAGTTTCAGTACTGTTACTGCTTCATGCTGGTACTGCTACATACAGCATTTCAGTAGCTAACTCTGGAGGTGACCCAAATACAGCAAATTCAACATCTCTTCCAAAGGCAGGAAACACTGACAACAGGCACAGAAAGTCTTCTCAATTCTGCATTTAGAGAATCTCCTTCAAAAAAGCTACAGGAAGACAGAAACCAAGTACTATTTGGTTAAAGAAAAAGAAAGTACATCCCTTTTTCACAGCTGGATGCCTAAAACAAACTGAAAGGAAAGTCTGAAAACCAATTAAATGAGAAAGAATTTTTAAGGGTTATAATTTTTTGCCTAGATGGTTATTCAAATCAGGCTCCTTTGCCTAATGATTACGTTTGGTTTTTAGTACTTATACTCTTTACATGCATGTATTATGCATAGAAAACTTACCATGACAATTTGTTGCCTCCAGTTTTGAATTATTTGTCATAAAAGATGACAGTCAAAGTCTATGCACTAGAATTTGTTCTTACTCTATTCTCTTGTATGATAAGGATGAAATATGCCCAGTGCACCCTTTCAAACACTGATAAGTAAGCATGTCTTTTATCAAGTCATGTACAACTGACACATAATCGAGATTTTTAAATAATAAAGAGAAGACTGTCTTAAAAAGGGGATATTTTATTAAATGACAGATTCATTTCTGAATGTACATAAAGTTTCACTAGCCAGAAAGGACACACTGCCTGTAACACCCCTGAAACAGGAAGTGGTACTGTGAGCATTACCAACTCCTGTAAAATACTTTAGGGTGGGTAGTTTTCATCACTTCATGACATAATGAAATGGCCAGAAATTACATTCTAATTATATCATCCTATGATTGTGTCTTTAAATCATGGAGCAACATTTGCTTTCTTCTGCCTCTATTAGTCTATGTTTAACAATACTTTAGGCAGGAAAAGGTAGCTTTTATACAACCCCTAATTTACCAGTTGGACCTGCTCCTTTACCCAGCTATTCAGAAAATGAGACAGGAAAATATGGCTTAATCATAAAACAAAACTGATGCAGAATGGTAGAAGTCTTTATCTGCATCTGGCATTGAAACTGGAGAAGATAGTTGGATCCTTTTATGTTCTTTTTTGGCTGTGTCCAACACGGCAATACTTAATTCACATGGCTGCAGTGAACCTTGATGAGTACAAGGCACTTGGAATCCCTGACAGACTTCATATATATGTTATTCAATAGCAATTGAATTACTGGCAACTCAATATTGACAAGTCATAAAATAAAGCCTTGGTTGCTGTCAGTTCTGATTATCTGCTATGGAAAAAAAAAAAAGTTTAGATAAGTTGAGAAAAACAGCAAAAACATTAAGAAAAAAACTGATTTCTAAAACTGAGCACTTAATCTTTTATTCCAGAACTTAGGGATGGAAATAATATCTGAACTTATTAATTGATAACTGCTAAAAATAGAGATAATTTGTGAAACATGTTCCTACTGAGTGTCTTTGAGAATCATAAAATATACCCTTAATATTCTGAATGACTGCTTGCAGCAGTATTTGCAATGAGATCAAAGAACAAGCTGGCAGTGGAATCAAAATCATCCAGTAAGTGGAAGCAAACATCCAATATTTGGACTCATTCTTTTCATTTTAGGAAAGATGGATGAGAAAACTGGCAATGCACTCTATCTGCATCCATGCCAAGAAGCATCATCCATCTAGCATCACTGATCCAGAAATCACAATGAGAAGCCAAAACCTAAAGATGAGATTAAGTAATAAGTTAGTGCATCAGTGTCATGGTGGTGCGGCATCATACAGTGTTAGGCATGAGGAATATTCCCTAGCTTTGTAGACTACCTTGTCAGCAGTGTCCCTGACAGATGAGGATTTCACACTCTGATTTTCGTTTCACCATAGAATGAACTTTATTACAGATACAAGGCAGAGGAAAATGGACAGATTTTAATCTCACAGTTGTTTCTCTTATCACGCTATACTTTCCCTGTTGAATATAGCAGAGCTAACACATCATAAGGCTCAAAGTGACTGGGGAGGGGGAAGAAAGACTCCTGCTTTCCATTCACAAGTGGAAAAGATAAAACTGCTTTCCATTCATAAATCCTTTGTGCTAAAAGTATGGCGAGAAACACAAATTTGTATCATTTAGTATTCATTAAAACTGGTTAATATGATATGTTATAGCTATGTTATATGTTTTTATCATATAATATGACCATAAATTAGGAGATAATCGAAAGGTTAGCCACCTACATGTCAGAAAGATTTATGGCTAGTACCTTACATTTAAAAATTTAACAATAAACCCCAGTACATTATAAGCTGTGAATGATAAAAAAAAGTAGCAAAGCATTCTAAGCTACCAGTTTATTTATTCATTTAGTTTCAATCCTCCTTAGTAGCTTTCTTCCTGTAGTGATGTCTAAGTGGTAGTCACTAACAGTACCAGATTCTGTGAGTCCCATCCCAAGCCTATGGTAAGATGAGACCAGTGATGTATCAAAAACCCCTCTTCCCCCATTTTTATAATCTCTGAAGGAAAAAAGTCCAGGTAACAAACCAGGACAACCACAATGACTGGGAAACTAAAACTGTAGGCAAATCTCTATCATGCAGTTTGGATGGTGCCTGTATCTACTCAGTGCCTGTAGGCTGCAAAGGCCACAAACATTAATCTTGGAATCCTTACTTATTATCCATACGCTTCATGTACGTCCCCTTTCCAAGAACAGCTCTGAACTTCTTGTTACGTAAATCTCCCACTGAAGCACATGGGGGTTAGAACTGTGCTGAAATCATTGTTGGAGTGCTGGGATTAACAGGCTTCTGGATGCTCTGCTCCTGTGCCTGACCCAGCAAGGCCACACAGTAAGGATACACACTGAAAGCTGGAAACACAGAGGGACCATGGGAAGGAGACCGGTGAGCATCCTCTGTCCCTGCCTACAACAGGCTGAAGGCATGCACACATTCTGCTCCTGAACATGCTCTGCAGTTATTGCTAAATAGGTTAAAGCACTCATTGATGGTTCAGAGTATTTGTTTCTGTGAACTGAAAGTCAGCAGTTCACCCTGACTTCTGACTCCATCTGATGAATTACCTTGTCTGCAATGTCTGATCTATAAATAAACACAACATCTGTTGGAATGCTAGGTCTGAAATTCTGGCTGAATAAATCACTCTCCAGAAATTCCCAGAGCTACTGAGGCTCTTTCCACTGCTTCTGGCCTTTCCCCTCCCCTACCATACATATATCCACGCTCTTTCCCACCTACTGGGAATAACGTCAGTATTGTCATTTTCTCCCTTTCAGTTGAAGGCACACCTTCAGTCAAGTCAGCTGAGAGAGCTGGTGGTGGTGGTGAGACCGAACGCTGGGTATCCTAAATCACAGAAAGTTTGGTTACTGCTTCCTCACGTGGATTATTAGTGTTGGTTTATGTCCTGGTTCCGTGTAAAAAG
>NW_008602697.1:0-222 GCF_000691845.1 Merops nubicus | reverse complement strand
TTCTGTGGCGCGGCGCCGGGGAGCGAGGGAAGAGGTGCTTTGAATTATTAAAGTTGAGCCCGGAGACTGGCTGTACGCTCGCATGGCATTTGCTTCGCCATATGCAAATGATTGAGTTCCATTTGGGATCCATTCCCAGGGGCCCTCCTTTCCTGTGATGCTCGGGATTTGGCAAACTCAAGTCAGGCCCCCCCCTTCCCTTATACTCCCTCTTCTTCCCGC
>NW_008602696.1:17987-24661 GCF_000691845.1 Merops nubicus | reverse complement strand
TACTGCCTTCGTGAGTGCACAGCTTTCTCTATTGCACTTCAGCTCAAAACTACAAATACTCTTGAATCAACTCCCATGTCAGCTGGCTGCATACCTGCAGAAAGACAACACATCTAAAGTTGCTTGAAAGGTACTGATCAACAACTGTTCTATTCACTTACGTTTATTAAGCAGAAAATATTACTAGTATTCTCTTTTTCTCTATTAGTGATCCTATATCCTGTCATGGTAGAATAGGGCTCCTAATTTATATGCTGACATCTTCTGAATAAAATATAAAGCTGAAAAGTTGTCTGTAGTTACTCTTTGTGACTGTTTTTAAATGTTGAAACATCATTCTGTCTACGCTGGAATTCTGTTTTGTCATTTTCTTTCTTCTTATCTTGATCTATGATTAAACCTATCTCTTCTCAGCTTTCCAGGCTTAAAAACTGGTTTTCAGGAAGTTCTTCAGCAACTATTGTTTTCTACTTTGGGGCTGCTGGCACCCTGGCAACATTATAACTACATGCTTTGAAATAATGTTGTCTAGATATATAATGACATTTCCCAAAGCCCATACAATCTGATTGCTAACTTCAGAGACCAGCTTTTATCACCTTTTAGACAGCTTATTTATTTACTAAACTCCATTAGAACTTGACCTAAGTAGATATCCTGAAGACTTTCTCTGCTGAATTTACTGGCTCCTTTTGCATCTGTTTTGACTTGGATCTAATCACAAGTAAATTTTATTTATTATTTGAGCTTGATTGTACATGATTATCTGTTAAGACAGTTGGCATGTTTAATAACATTTGATTGCTATTACTTTATATCTCTGGCTTCCAGGGTTTGATAGACTGAAAGAGTTAATGACCTTCATTGCTTCCACTGAACACCTTTCTATCCCAGGTGAACCTCCTACCCTTCATTTCACTGTATCACACTTAACTACCTAAATTCTGGTCTCAAAGCAATGGAAAGCAGGGAAGTGATGATTCTAATATCTGAGTCAGCATTCCCACAATCTCTCTTCCAAAAATAAAGCAGTATTTTAGTTTGTACATTCTGGTCCAGAGTTTTATTTTAATCCCTCTTTACTTAAAGGGAAGAAATACAAATAAGATATAAAAAGATGCAAAAAGCTTTAAAAATAATTTTCCCCTTGCCACGGCACAAAACCTTAGCATCCCTCTTGAGTAGGCTTGGTTTCAGGCATGGAGCCAATCGCTCAAGCTCTAGGTTTTGTAATGAAATGTCCTTCTTGCAGCACCCTGCTTGTGCTGGGCTCTCAGGAGGGGTGGGACAGACTCCACAAGCCGCTCAGTGTTTGCTCCCAGAGTAATTTAGGCTGCAAGAAGAGACCCAGGGACTTGTACCCCTGCTGTGCCACCCACTCAGACCATTCCAGGAGTGTACTCAAGACACCTGAGCTTTCTAATAAAATCACTTGTTTCCTTGCTGCTACTGAATCTTTTTCAAAGCTGCTGAAACGTGGCAAACTGGCACCTTTCAGCATCTTAATACTTCCCCAAGCTGTGGTGCACAGAAGCTGCTTTCCCTAGGACCAAAGCTGGACAGTCTTGCCATACATGATGTGGTACAGGGGTTTTAGGAGCTCATGCTGGCCATTTTTTTGGAACCAGACAATCTCTCAGAAAATGGTTTTGTTTTCGCCAGATTTAAATTACTATCAGAAAAAAATGTTCCTTTTATTCTCTAAATGAGGAAAAAAAGGATTTCTTAGAAAATATCTCTATTTCTATAGAATGCTTCTAATAGTACAGAATAATTCTTATTTTGTGAGTTTTTTTTTCCTTGCTGATGTCTGCCCAGTACCTAACACAAGGACAGCTGTGCTGGCTCCATCCATCTCTCCTGCAGCAAGCTGCCTGTGTTAGCTTCATTGATGGGAGGGACAAAAGAATCCCTTTGTCTGGTTAAAAAAACAAGGAAAAGAGCAAAATGATGACTATCAACAGAGTGAGAAGGGTCAACCTACCCACCTCCTGCTCTTCCATGTTCAGACTGCTAGCTGCAAGAGCTGGTCCTGCTTTCTCATCTGAGATCACAACTTCTGCCACCATCATCACTGCTGTATAGGTACCACTGCCTCAACAGCCCCACCACCTCGCTTCCCTTTTGCTCTGTCCCCTCACCTTCTTAGGCATTCTTTAAAATATTTTAGGAATGCATTTATATTTGCATCTCAGACAAGACCAGTAGCACCAGTGCCCATAAAGAGGTGTCTGTGAAAAGGCAGGAACAAGCCACTCTCACCCAGTCTTTCCTCTGAGTGCTTTTCCAGCTTCCAACTATTTGCAGCTCAGGGGATTTGCTGATCTGCTGTTGTTAACCAGAGCTAAGGGAAAAAAGGTATTGTGGATCTGACTGTGGCTTCTTTGATCTACTGGCTTGTCTGTGCTGGGTTCAGTGTAAAGGAGAACATGCCCAAAGCTGCTCTTCTATATGCCAGTTGATTGCAGCTCCCAGGAGACCAACGACCTGCTGGTAATGGCTGTACGGTATGTGCAGGCAGTGCTAGTTTTCATCAACCATGGCCAGTAGGATTTTTTTTTTTAGATTTGCTGAAATCTTATTTTGATTTAAAACCTAGGAAAAAATAAGTAATTAAATACCCGGATGTGGGTCATAGTCACAGCATTCCATTCCTCCAAGTTAAGTGCTTTCTTCCTGCATCAGTGAAAGCAAATTTCCACTCCACACTCTATCACATAAGCAGCTGAGAAAAGACCTCAGTCCAAGAGCTGTGTGATGCCTCAGAGCCCCAGAATGACCCACTGCAAACTGGTTTTATCTTCTCTGAGACTCCCACTCAGCAGAAAGCAGGTAATTTTATGGTCACAACTGGACCAAGGCAAGATAATATGAGAATAATTTTGTTCAAGTGCTAGATGATGCAATTCCATCAATTTAAAAGAAATTATTTGTTTCACTTTGAGGCTGAGCCTAGTAAAACACCTTAGACTGCCTCTTTTTTGGAGTACTGCATATATTAAAAACTAAGCCCAAGAGAGAGATTACAGCTGAGCATGAGGCAAGGTAACCTTCATGAATCCCAAGGGAGAAAGCAAAAGGAAAGGCTTTTTTTTCCCTCATATTTACAAAGGCTTGATGAATTTTACATAAGAAAGATACAAAAGTGAAGACAAACAATGAAATACAAAGAGATCTCAAGATACATGATGAACTAGTAATTCATGCATAATATACAATGTTTCAAAGGCATGTAAAGATGCAGTGTAAGAATGAAATGTTTTGGGTGTATACAGAGTAATCTCTTTAAGAAGTATTCCTCCTTAAAGAGATGGAACTTGAAGATGGAGCATCCCTTCTGGATGGAGGAGTGCAGGAAAATACCCCATGATTTAGGCTGAATTCTGTATGGATGTACATTTTTGAGGAATCATTTCAATATGCTCACTAGAAATAGTCTCTAGAAACACTTGCATACATTGTTACAATGGAATACTCAGTTAATTGAAAGATAATTGGTGACCTAGTAAAACTGAACCTAACTGTTTTTAGCTGCTCTTTGAGATGCCTCTAGCCTAGGTCTAAAGTGATTGCACAGTAGCATAGTGTTACTTTTTATCCAACCTCATCATCAGGCCTAAGTTGATTCAAGCACCAGGTTATTTTCAGACTTAAAAGAACAAACAAAACAGCTTTCTGGTTATTTAAAGAACATTCAGTTTTCAAATGTTAATTTCTTTTTTGCTGTGCATCACAAGGACTTTTTTTCTTAAGTCATGTCTAGATTTGCAGAGACAAATTTCCTCTGCGGGTACATAATATCAGACAGCTTTGTCACAAATGGTTTGATAAGTAGAAAATTCCACGAGAAATGGAAATTCAGAAAATTTCCCAGTGTAATTCCTACTTGTCATTGAAGAGGCTATCATTATTTTGAGTTGGCTTATCTGCCAATGATAAGGAGATGTATCCTAAAATCAATTTTCAAAGCCAAACATGTAAGACTAATCACTTTATTTCCATGCTTAACAGGTGCTGATACCAGAGGGAAAATACTAAGTAGCTTATGACACCCTTGAGAAGCATGTAAGATATTTATCTGCCTAAAAGCCATGACAGTTTCATGGAGAAAAGGTTGTGAATATAAATGGGGAAGAATGAGTTTAAGGATGAAGGGTGAAATTTTGGTGCTGCTGAAATCTGTGGCATTTTGAGTTCAGTGGGACTTATCCTGCCCTAAGCTTGCCTCTGTTACAGAGCTCAGGCTGCTCTTCTTCCAGGTCAGGTCATAAATATGTCTCTTCATTCTATAAGGGAGGTTTTACTTAGGTCTCTTTTCCTACAACCATGTCTTTCTGCTGGAGCAGCTGTTGGAACACAACCCTGCCAGTATCTAACCACATTTTTAACACAAGACAGTTTGATTGCTGCCATACCCAAGGCAGATACAACTGTGATTCTGATGGAGGGGTTTTGCAACCATGCCTTTATGATAGTGGTATGTGAAATACAGAGCTGCACTGGCCAGGGCAAACGTGCTAGCTGGAAATAACACAAAGCAGAGCTGTGCACCACTCTCTTAACACCTACAGTGCAAGCAGCTATGTCCAAAGTCAGAAGGTTTAACAGCTCTGGGCCCGTGTGTCAGCTGAAGTCCTGTGCACAGAGATATTCATAGACTGACACATTCTCTCTCTCTTTCTCTCTCTCTCTCAACTATTTTATTCCACCTAAAATATACTTATGCATCTGCTGTTCCTCTGTGAAAAGAAGAAAGATTAAGCTGACTTCTGGATGGGTAAGAATGGTGAAAAGTGCTACCCATAAGTAAGCTGTATATTCATGGTAGAATATTTTAAATGACCCCTATATCATAAGAAGGGATTTAAAAAAAAAAAAATAAATCCATAACTGTGGGAATTAAGAGCATATCTCTCACATTTGAATTTCCTAGCTGATATTTGGTTGGGCTTTAGAAACCGTCACACAATAAAGCCATTAAAATTCTGTGGTTAATTTATTCCTGCAGCAGTATTAACTTTCCCATAACTCATGATGAATATCTTGGGTTTGGATATGTCTTAGAAGAAACTCTGACAGTGATAACTTGCTTTTTCTCACATTTCCTGTGGAAATGTTGGGTTTTTTAATGTATTAAAGAATAACTTTCTAATAAACTTGCCTAGTGACTTTTTAAATAATGACTTTGACTTTGTACAGTTGCTACTGGAATAGGGAACGATAAGCTCTTTTGTGCATTTATTTGGTTAATTACTCTGATTTGTATTTCTGGACAGAATTCAGTATAACACAGCCTTGGAAAGTACAGGTCCCATTGCCAAAACGAATTTTCTCACTCCTAGATCCATTCATTTCCTAGACAATAGGTGAGGTCAGAAGGGAAACAAGGAGTCATTCCCTTAGTATGGGTAAACCACTAATGAGCTGCCATGCATCATATTCTGCTCCAGCAGAGCTGTAATTGCTTCCAGAACACCTGTATTTATGCCAGTCCTGCTTGTGGGGGGAGAGCAAAGGAGCAGTGGTGTTAAAACAAGGAGGGAGAGTCACATCTGGGGAATGGAAACAGCCCAGTCAGTGAAGGCTTTTTAAATTAAACTGTGTTTCAGCTTTGGTTTTGCAGAAGAGCATAACAGAGGAAGCTCCCAGGTCCCCCAGGAAGGCTGACAGGTTCTTTCAATAGACAGAAGGGCCAGTGCATGAGGTGTTTAGCAAGGAGTCCAATTTTTAGCTCTGTGTTTGACCACCTTTATGATTTTGATCAGGTCCCTTTGTGTGCTGTGCCTCAGTTTTCCTTCTGTAACACTGCAGGAATATCTTGTGATGTCCCTGTGCTTTGGGAAGGACAAATACATTAATGTGTGTGAGGTAATGTTGTATTACTGAGAAGTGGGTAAATAGAGGGCCAGAATTCATCTACTTGCCCATAGGCATGGGTGTAGGATTGCAAGTGGTTTAATTACTGTGGACTACCACTAAACCAAACAGTCTGAAACCTTCACAGTCCAGGTAAGCTCACAGAGCAAGCAAGCACAATTGCTATTATTCAACTGAAAGGTGCAAATCTGTAACAGATAAGGGAAAATACCTGCCACCACTCCTTAAAACAGAGTTAAATGCTGAAGATCCCACTGGGAGAGGAGAATAGAAACAAACTTGCTTCCATGAAGCAGAAGCATGTCCACCCACCACATATCTAAGGCTCTTTTCACTCCTTCCCCAGCATAGTTCAGATAAAGTTTGAATTAAGGAAGAGATTGCTTCTGGTCCAAGTAAGGATTAGATGTACAGCACTGCAAATTGTCACTCTACAATGCTTTACAATAGCTCAATTTTAGAAGTTGGACATACATTTTAATTGTTCTTAAAGGGCTCAGGGATGCAAACCCAAAAAGTAATAGGGGTTTTTACTTTAAGAGTTGAAGAAATGGCTCCTGTGGTCATGATAAACATGGAATATTATTATTTGGAGAGAAAAGGGTGTGATGATCTCTTAAAGGTTATTTTTTTTTTAAATGTAAGATTCCTGCTTGACTCACCAACTGTTTTTGGTCCTCTTCTGATAGTGAAACACACCCTACTTCTTTTCACTGAAGTATCAGTTTGTTCTAGTTGCCTGTGACTTGCCTGTTAGCAAGAGAGAAAACAAAACCGATTTAATATCATAGAGCTTG
>NW_008602696.1:5916-17956 GCF_000691845.1 Merops nubicus | reverse complement strand
GGAAAGAGTAGACAAAGCATTCAGTGGTCCCACAGGTTTTAGAGAAAGCTGCAATAATGCCAAACTTTCTGTTGCCAGTAAGTCCATAGTGTAAGAAATACTGGTAGGAGTTTGAGGTATTATGGAGGTACTAAGCTGGGTACATAATGAAAAGCTGTGGGCTCACTTTCAAACTGCAAAACTCTTTTTTTTGGTGTTTTTGTGAATATCTCTTAAAGAAACTTCAGCTGCTCTGAGACTGAGAATTCCTACCCAAAACTATTTTGGCAGAACTGCTAGGCCAAAAAAACCCACAATGCCTGGAAACACATTCCTTAACTCTTCACTAAACCAACTATATTGCCATCTTTGTTGCAACTAGTTGCTTCTTTATTTCCTGCTGGAGAACCTCAGGCAGGAAGAAGGGATTTCACTCCTGCTACAGATTCCAGCTCTAGCCAGGTACTTTTACTACAGCTTATACTCAGGAAGTGGTGGTGGATCTACAGGCATGGCAGGAGAGTGACATGCCAAACCTGTTAAACACAGCAGGTCAGGGTCACTTTCTTTTGTTCTCTGGCCATTCTTAGAGTGAGTCCAGTAAGATTTCAGAAAGTCCTAACCAGCACTTTTTTTCCCCTAATAACAAGGGCAGTATTGAATACATTGCAGCTAAACTTACTGTTTGAATTAGTTTGCTTGACTGAATTTCTGTTCCACTGCATACTTGGCCCATTTTCCCTAAAAGAAATTCAGCTATACCTGTCCTTTAGGGGAAGATGCTGATCTGATGAGGATTGAGTTGTCTTGGACTGTATTATGCTCCCACATTAGGGGTATACCCTTTTTGTCTCTTCTGTCCTAGAGATGTGCCACTCAAATGTACACACCCCAGTTGCTGCCCAGTGCTAAAACCTTGTTCCAAGCTTGAAGGAGTCAGAAACTGCAGTGTGGTAGAGCAGCCAGGATCATATAGACTGCCAGAACTAGGGGAAATTAGTCCCTCTCTCTTGCATCCAGGTTTCTTTGTGTGACTCATTTTAATGTGAAATTAAACTTCCTTTGTTCTGATAGATTCATAGCTGCTAATCCCCAGCTTTTACAAAGTAGTCAGGGCAGATCTTCCAAAGGTCAAAAGGCATTTCTGGCAGCACACAGTCACTGCCTTCTCTGCTAATGGGTCTATCTCTGACAACACCTTATGCATTGGAGGCAATTAATTTTGTTCATATTAGCCTCAGCTCAGCATTCGCCTCTGTTGCCAGAATATGTCATGGAGAGAGAGCAGAGGTGTCAATTTGCTCCAGAGTTTTAGGTGAAAATGATGGCATCTTGTATCTAAAGACTGCAGAACATGTTACATCCATCAGTTAACGTAGGCTTGGATCTAGAAAAGGCCTCAGCATGAGCCTGCCTTGCTTACAAGGCAAAACAAGACCCCTCTCAGTCATTGCCTGAATTTACTACACATTTTACATCAGCAGGCTGAGGGTAAGAGAAGCACAACCTGCCCTAAAAGGGAAGGCCTGAACCTCAGAACCCTTCCTCTGGCCATGTTCCTAAACCTGAGGCTGTTATTGCTGTCACTGTCACTCCACAGCCCCACAACTTCACGTTGCATTCGTGCAACAAAATTGCTTCAAGGAGAGGATTAGAGCGAGCAACCATCCTCCATCACCTGGAGCCTTGCCTCCCAGCCTGCTCCTGAGAGATGTTTTACAGAGCCCAAACCTTCTCCTGTCACCTAAGGCTGAGAAGGACTGAAGAACTCTTAATTTCTAATTAATAACCTACCAGCTTTTCATTAATAATCTAATTAGCAGAGAAGACTCTGCTCCTGACCCCAGAAGATACGGCCCTGCTGGGATCCCACCTCCAAGGGGCCAAACCCTTTTCCTGGGCCTCAGGGGCTGATTTGTAGCAGCTGCCAACCTCCCAATACTGGGAACCCCAGTTAACCCCTCTTCAGCATGCAGGGCTGCTGTGCACTGGATTTTACCTCACACGAGCAGTGCCAAGAAGACCATTTCCCAAAGCCGTCGAGACGCTGTGTGGGGGAGCGCTGAGGATGGGCACAGCTGCTGTCATACTGGTGCACCATGCTGGGCCTGGGCTCAGCAGCAGCCTGTGAAGGGTTAACCCCTGTGGGCTCCTTATTACCCCTCTCCAGCAGTAGTTAATTACCCCTCTAGCAGTGGTTAATTTCACTTTCAGGGGAAAAATAGGAGCAGCTGTGAGCAGAGCTCTGAGGCAAGATGGCCAGGCTGCAGCATGGGGGCCTGGCTATATGGGACTGGAAGGGAGAGGTTAGTGATTATTTTTTATAATTTTTTTTTTGTTTGTTTTAACCACTTCTCCTTTTCCATTTGCTGTTTCTGGAGGCCAAGGACCGTGGTTCATGGCTCCCTTTGGCTGTGGAGAGGTACAGGCAGGGTCCCCTGGGGCAGCAGGCCGTGCCCTGGGCCTTGCTCTGGTGCCTGAGGAGAAGGTCTGGCCGTGGGAACACAGAGGAGACCTCAAAATCCTCATTCTCCTCTCAGCCCCCTTTGTGTGGGGTGGTCACTGGGCCATGCTGTGTCTTGTACAGAAATGCTCGTGTTGGCTCCAATCTCATGTTACTGCAAGCATTATGGAGTGATTCATCTACCTCATGACTTGATATTTTCTTTTTTTTTTTTAAAGGAGTTCCTTTCCTGTGAAACAGGATGTAGATATGACTTTGTTTCTTCCAGCCACCACCTATTTGTGGTTGGTCTGGTAGCTCACTTAGCTGTTTGACCCCTGTTTGTGGGGTTTAAGAGACTGCCCGAATCCCAGTGCTCCCACACAAAGGCTGTGCATGCTGTGGTGCAGCTGGTGACATTGTGCCCTACGAAAACCCCACAGCCTTGTTTATAATCTTCTGAGGTACTCTTCTTGAGGCTCGTACTGGTGTTTGGTGGAAAGTTTAGGCACCGAAGGAGCAGTGGGAGATGACTGCTCACTTATTTTTAATTGCAAAGAGCTCTCAAGAATTTGGTTCTTTTTTACCCTGCCAAGCTGGATTTCTGCCTTAAAAAAAAAAAAAAAATCCAAACAAAGAAACTTTTTTTTTAAAAAAAGTCTAAGTTGTGAATTCTTTCCTCAGTTCTGTAGAGCATTATAATTGCTCCTGGTGAGTGTGGTTGGAATTCTGATCCATCTTGAGTATTTGTGTGTGATGAAGGTGCTGGAGCAGAGCTGTTGCTGCATGTGAGGGCTTAGAGTTGCAAGGATGGTGTTTTCCCTCTATTTTGGTGTAGCATGTAAATAAAGGAAGCTGTGAGCAGTAGACTAGCAGCAGCTGGGGAAGCTATCAAACAACACTATTCACAGCAGGAAGGTCCAGCTGAGGCTGAGGAACTCAGTGTGGTTGGCAGCACCTTTTAATGTATAGCCCTGTTTATCTGCCTACCTGTCTTTCCTTCCCCATGTTTCTGCTCATCTCCACTGGT
This sequence comes from Merops nubicus, assembly GCF_000691845.1. NCBI lineage: Eukaryota > Metazoa > Chordata > Aves > Coraciiformes > Meropidae > Merops > Merops nubicus. The sequence continues at coordinate 14,504 of NW_008602696.1, read as the reverse complement.
GCAGCAGCCACCCATGGTGGGGCAGAGCAGTGAGAGCTGGCAGCTAGCTCTGCTGGATGAGCAAGGGAAAAACATCAGTCATGAGAGATAAAGGAGACTGTTGACCTCACTGAAAATGGGGCAGGGGTTCTGCTAAGTAACCCTGGTGTCTGTAGGAAGACGAAAAAGGACTTTATTGTTGTGATAATTGGGAGTGGCAAGAGAGGTGGAGCTGGAAATGCAGATGGGGGAAATCGTTCGTAATCTTTGGTCCATTTGCCTGGGTTGCAACATCATTAATCCAGAGAAAACAGGTTCTTGAAACATCAGGTCCCCTCTTCCAAACAGGAGAAGTTTGTTTTGTTTTGGTTTTTTTTTGTAATTGAAGGGCATGCACCTTTGAAACTTTGCCCTAGATTGAAGTTCATTGAATCAAAAGCTAGTTCTACCATTACCTGAGCAGTTAATAAAATCTATTGCCTTATGATAGATTTTTTTTTTCTTCAGGCTAGAATTGATCTGTCTTCATTGTGATTTGTGAGATTGAGAGGAAAACACAAAATATAATATGTATTTCTGCTGCACTGAAAAATTTCAGTGTTCTCTTGCTAAGGCTTGGAAGTAGCTAAAACTGCAGTGGTCATTTTTTTGATTTATTGAAAATAAAGCATACCTTATTAACATTTTAATAAAGAGAATCTCTTTGCAGTGGTGCTTAGAGTTGCTCTTATTTCTCTCAGTGCAATTCCATTCTCTAAAAGGGAAAATACTACTGAGATCTGCAAGGCATGATTTGTTAGTCTGAAACTAAACACACAAATACACCAAAGCAAAATGCTTTCTAAAGGTGCTGTGTTTGTGAGAGGTACTTGCCCAATATGTGTGATGCAAAATGGGGATGCTTTGTGAAGAAATCATCCTTGTAAAGCCATTGGTTCTGGTCATCAGACTCTATCCAATGCTTTAGTGATGATGCTGCTGATCTATTTGGGAAGTTGGCTGGCTCTCAAGGCAGAGTCTCTTCTCAAAGGCTGTTTCACAGTGAAAATATGCTCAGTGCAGCCGAGTGCATGAATGAAAAAGCCTCTGGTACCTTCTAGTCTGGCAAAATGCAGCACAAAACTCAACTTACTCTGTCCTTTCTGCTGTCCCAGGTAAGAAATGTATGGTTTTTTTCCTTGTTTTCTTTCCTCTTCCTCCTCTTGTGCATTTGGATTTGAAAGTATTTGTAATTCAGGTCTGATTTCTGAGTAATTATGTTGCTTGAATTACTGTTGAAAGATGTAAGATCTCTGCTATAAGCCAGTTGCTAGGAATGTAGATTCTCATAGTTCCTTGATTTACAATTGCAACAAATTTGCTGTGTGATACATAGCATTTTTTTGTTTCCCTTCAGGAAGGGTGGTGGGGGGAATCTTTCAAGTGTCTCGGTTGCAGCTGCAGCAGCAATATTTTCTGTCGTATCAAATGCTGCAACTTTGATTTGCCTCTTCCCTCTGTAGCTTTTGCCGAGTAGTAGGCTTATAGGCTGCTACAGGCAGCTCACGTTATTTATTGCTTTAAAAAAAAATAAAGAGGAGGGGGGATTATGGAAGAAGAATAAAAACGGACCTTGCAAAAGGTTCCCTTCCCTGTACTCTCTTGATAGATGTGTAATACTCTGTTAGTTGACTTGCCGTGTAGCCTTTCTCTTATTAAATGTAAGAGATCCCCCTCTGCCAGAAAGCAGAGGCAAAAACACCCAGCCTTAAAAACACGGAGCTGCTAAAGCCCTGCTGCTGCTGTCTGTCAGAGCAGGGGGACTCGCTGGGCTTTGACTTCTCAATACCTTCTGGTCGCTCTCTTCTCCTCCTGCCGCTGTTCCAGGGCTCACTTTTTGGAAGCTCCGGGGAGGTTTGAAAATCCTTTGTTGTTGTCCGGCTTAAATGCATCCTTCATTCTTTTGTCTTAGAAGCTCTGTAAACTCTTGTATTCGGAGACAGCGGCACTGGCATCCTGTGCGCTGAGGAGAGATAAAAGTTAATTCCTTTTTGACTTGCGATCGAGTGGTTTTGTTAACCCTTAGGGGGTTGGTAGGTTTTAAAGCATCAAACTAGTGCTCGGGACACTGAGTGCACAGACCCATGTCTGTGTAACTGCAAGCTCCAGGAGGTATTTAGTCTGATTTTATTCAAAACTGGATGATAAAGGGGGAAAATGGTGAAGGATCACTGTTGGGAGAGCTTCGTTGCTGAGAGGAGATACACTAAGAGTGTGTAAGTAGGAAGCAGTAGGGTGAAGTGAGTGCATGCATGCTGTGGATCAAGGGGTAGGGTATTCGGGTTCTGGCTTGACCTGATAAGGAGTGAGAGCTTGAATGTGGGCGGCTGGAGTTATGGGACAGTGGAAGGCTCAGCAGTGACTGGGGACTGATGTGAGCAAGCACACAGGCATCTGGGCGGGATCAGGAGAACAACCCTGCTTCAGGGAGTGTAACAAATGAAAGCGGCTGCACTGGGCCGTAGGTGTGGTGCCTGGGTGCACTGGTGAGGGATGAGTTCGAGGAGCCAGAGCAGCATGTGCTGGTGATGGGCACAGAGTTTCTTGCAGGGCCTCCCTAATGGGTCTGAGGCTTTGTGGACTATGTAGGAGGGCTGGCCAGCAGGCAGCTCCCCAGCTCTGCTGAGACTGGCTGCTGCTCCCAAGGAGGGCTGGAAGGCTTTTGGGTGGGCTGGGGATGCCCAAAGACATCCTGGGGAGAAGTTGTCAAAGTGGGCTTAGATCCAGCCTGGAGAGGCAACTGAGCTGCCAAAGGGATGCCAAAAAGCTGCGCCCCTCAGGGAGCAGAGGGGCTGGGGGTAGAGGGTATAGGCCATGTAAAGGTAACCTGTGGATATACTGAACTAATGCTCCCTCACCTCCCTCACCTTGGGCTTGAGACCTGCCATCTGGACTGCAGTTTGTTTGGCTTTCTCTGTTTTTGTAACCTGTGGATATACTGAACTAATGCTCCCTCACCTTGGGCTTGAGACCTGTCATCTGGACTGCAGTTTGTTTGGCTTTCTCTGTTTTTGTGTGGTTGGTTTTTTCTTTATTTTTTTGCACACTACTGATTTAATCAGCTTGAGTTTGGATTTTCTTTAGTGGTCTCTTGTAGGAAGAGCAACATGTGATAGAGGAGGGCAGAATTCCAAGGCCTATTAAACCACATAGCTGGCCTAAAAAAAAAGTCCTTAAAATCTGACAAGGTGCAGAACACCTGATTCTGAAAACTGTGCACTTTATTGATAACTTTCAGTAACACTTCAGAGTTTATTCTCTTGCTGGACTGAGATGAGTTCTAGTATACTGCAGGGCTGAGCTTGTGGTGCTTTAGCATTGCTTTGTTTTTAAGTGCTTAAAGTGCACCCCACCTTCTTTATTAGCATATGGAGCTTTACCTGGCAAAGTCTCTGCCTGATGATTTAACCCACCTCCAAGTTTGCTGTATAGATCATGTCTGAGAGCTAATGATTTAGGGAATGAGGTAGACTATAACAAGGTAGTGCACATAATTCTGTCTTCAGGAATAAGGTTGTTGAGTATTGGCAGGTTAGAGCATGAACTGAAGATGATAGCATGCTAGGGAAAGGAACATGCTGTTTGGATTTTCTTTGACACACCACATGCACAATTTTCATGTGACAGGAAAAGTAAACAGAAGAATGTGAGCAACAACATATTAAACAAATGCAGCCATCTGGCTGTGTGGTGGTTGTAACACATTTTGGGATTTTTTTTCATAAGTTTTCTCTTTTCCTCCCTTAGCAGTAGCAATAATACATATTGCTCATATAATACAATGCTAGTGGAACCAGCAAAGCTCAATTTTGACGAAATGATTTCTAAGAAACAGCAATCTACTAATGCAATACTTGTGGTGGAAGTAAGAGCTAGGAATAACTTCATCTCAAAGTAACGGTAGCAAAGTTTACAGCGTAGAAAAAGTTTTGGGGAATACGTACGTTCATAAGAATTTGAAATGAAAAAGGGTTATATTTTATTAAAAGATCACTTCTAAAATTAGTAACTTTGGTTTTGTGTCTTCTTGGTCTACACCTAATTCAGCTGTGTTTGTTAAATATATTTAAAAATTGCCTTTTGAGGCTGGGGAATAATTTTTTCATCTCACCAAAGCAGCATATCAAGTATGTTTGTAAAAATTGTGGTAAATGGGTAAGCAAGAAATACTTTCTTTTGCAAAAAAGACTTAGGGCAAACATTTAGTAGTAGTGTAGACTGTTTTCACCAAGAGTATAACATTAGCTGGAATAGCCAAGGAAGATGTTTAAAGTAATTCTTTAATTCAGGATCACCTTTAAAACTACAAAGCATAACTATAATATACATCTTTATTGATCTGAAGCTGACAATAACAACTAAGTGTATTCTGGTAGCTTGTGCAGTTCCCTGTACAGTAAGCAGTAAATAAATAAAAATTTTAAATCTATCAGATTGGAGTGGTTTTTATACTTTTCCCAAAGGATATCTTCTAGAACTTATACATAAAATATTTGTTTTAAACAAAAGTTGCTCACAGGCATGCTTTTGTATGTTATGCATTTTGTACAGGCAAATGAAACAACATAACATTTGTAAAGTAAAACACAAGACATGAGGAAAAATAATCTTTGTTTTTATAGCTTTACCAATAACTGTCATGTTGTCTTGAGTTACAACTAAGTCAATTAGAAAAAAACATATAGATTTTACAAACTTGTCATTATAGTGAATAGAGAAAATTAGTCCTGAAATTGTCCTCAAATGCATAGCTCACACTGCTGCATTCTTAAGCTTTTATTTTTTTCAAATTTCTCCAGAAGAGGGCTCCATGCACAGCTTGAAAGTCAGTACCCATGTATAAAAAGCAAGAGAAGGGTATCAGCTTCAGGAAAAAAGAAAAACCTTGCTCACACAAAGTCTGTTAATACAATGGTAAAGATTATACCCAAATACTGACCAAGCATTTCCCTGCTGTATTGTGTTGCTGTAGGTCTTATTTTGTTTAGGACTGCTTATTATTTGAGAGCTCTAGAAGAAAATAGTCCTACATCTCTTATGCTGTACTAGAGTTGTAAGAATTCTTGAAAAATGTTAGAGAATCTGAATTGCCAATTATGATGTATAATTAAAGTACTGATGAGCATTTTGTGAGCGGGCTGGTACTCCTGACAGCTTCAGGCCATCATTTTTAGTTATGGAGTCAAAAAAATCTGCCTTTTGTATGTGTCATTCAAAAAATGGTGTCTCCCAAAACACAGAGCCATCCCAGCAGGCATGCTGTGCTATTTGTCATATATTGCCTTGGAGGGAAGGTTGGCCCCTGGTGAGTTAGAGCTGTTGCCTAAAGTTATACTAGCCCTTTAAAGATACTCTTACACAGGACCTGACCAGATGCATTACTACCAAGCAAGGGGGGTTTGTTACAATAGATGAGTGGAAACTGGTTATGAAATGCTCCTGGAGTTCTGGCATTACAGTTAAACTGTTTGCTGTGTACCACCTGAGACTCAATCTTTCAATTTAAGCTGTAGCTCAGGTAATATGTTGGGACCTGCTTTCTGTTTCTAATGATAAAAAATTGAAAAAAGTTATTCTAGCACACGTAACATATTTTTTGCTGTGATCCATTGGGGGTTATTGACTTGATTTTTAGTGACTTGCCAGCAAGGAAACAAGTATTTCTCAAAGGTATCTCAACAGACCCGTGTGACAGTGACATTAGAACTATGCAGATAGCAAGAGTGGTGTCTGTTCTAGATGACGTAAGTCCTTCCTTTCATTTTCTTCCTGTTTGCTGTTGCATAAGTAGACTCTTCCTGTTCTATTATTACATATGGGCAAGTGAGATGACAGAGGTGTTGCTGTTAGACTCTTCCTGCATCGTTGCTGGAGTTGCATCTCTGGTACAACCTAGCAGCTGAAGATTAATGTGCTGCGTGCCAGGACTTTGGCCCCAGGTTTCAGACTTCCTATGCCAGCACAAGCCTTTTGGGAGGAGGGGGTCTTCATTTGGGACTTGAGGCAGAAATGTGAGGTCGGGGGGTTTAAAATTGTTTAATGGAAATAACTTCTTCATTCTGTCTTTAATAGGTTCAAGCACCAAATCCACTTTTTTATGTCCATCACTAGTATTCTAACCACTAAAGCTTCATCTGTGCAGGCAAAAAGACAAATCTACCATGTCTGCTGGGGAGGAGAGACAGAATGAGAGGGATTTATCATCTTTAGGAGACTAAGTGGGTTATAGCTCTTCCCAGTTAACTCTGGATGATATTAGTGGGTTCTTGATCATGGCCATATGGTAGCACTGTGCTCTGTCCTAATCACCAGATGGATGGGACCTGCCCAGATGGGAGACTGTGTTTTTCTGTCACTTCATGTGTCCTGCAGCTAGCACAATGTTAGTATATACAAACCAGTAGGATACTAAATGCCAAAGAGGAGTAAAGGATAAGACTTGCTTTATTAACCACTGTTTCATTATCCAAAAGTCTTGGAAAATTGTCCTTTTTTTTTTTTTTGTTTTCTGGGTTATGGTGTGGAATACATTCTCTGTCAAATGGAGGAATCCAGTTCTTTAGAAGCCTTACTGTTTTCAGTGAAGGGAATTCATTTCACTACCAACTGATCCAATATTCTACTGTTTTGCACCATTGATTTTCTTGGCTAAAGGAAAAAGGAGAAATGTAAGATTTGGTTTGATGGAGCTGGCTAAAACAGTTCTAAGGACAGACTAAAATAAATATGAGCTATTAATAGTGGGGTGGGGTGAATCTTTTCAGCACAGAACAGTTCTAAGTGTCTCTAACCACTTGTAAAAGCTGATTAAGGTGTTTAACTTTTGATATCTATGAATATCCATGTATGGATGTCTAATTTAGTATCTCTGTGGGCCTTGTTTTTAGGGAGCTGAACATCTGCCTTCAAGCTTTAGAAGTGTCTCAGAGTTGGGCACTCATGTGCAGCCCTCTGAAATGAAAAAGTTTATTTGTTCCTCAGAGTCCATTTGAGAAAAGTCCTACTCCCTGAACTATTTTTTTTTTTTAAAAAAAAAAACAACCCTAATAATCTATTTCAATCTAAATTCTTCTGTTCTCTTGCTGTGAATAACTAAAGCTTAATTCCTTATTGGTAATGGCAGTTGGCAATGTATATATTTCTAAAAGCTAGTATTTAATTCCCAAGGACTTTGCAGTCTGGTATGTAGCAGAGAGAAAATAATTCTCCAGTGTATGAAGGCTGTGTTAGGAGTACAGACAAAGTAGATTTCTAAAAGTTTGAGGTTTTTTGGCAAATGAGTAATGGACCTTGTGGTACTTGTGCATAAAACAAGGACTCAAAATGCTGAAACCCATGGGTTCTAGGCCATTAAGCTGTCACTGCACCGTTAGTAAGGCTGTATGCAAGGAAATATGTATGCATACAACTTGAATTTAAGATAAGAGATGGTCGCTTGCATATTGAAGCCTGTAAGCTTTTCTCAGCTATTACTACTTGTGTGCTGAAGCCTACTGTTGAAGGTCATCCCCTTTTCCTCACCAAACTATGTGAAGTGTGAGTGCTCCTTATCTGCTCCAGGCCAAAAGCTGTCAGGTCTGACTGGAAACACAGCTGGGGGAGTACTGATTCTATAAGTTAATGGCTGGCTGCCACGTGGACAGCTGTGGCAGAGGTAGAAAGAAGATGGATAACTTCTGCTATTGCTTCACATCAATCCATAAAACTGTTAGCACATTGAGTTTTGTTTGAATTGTTATGGAGCAAAAAGCATGTTACAGCATGTTTACCACACTGATAATTGGCTTACCTACTTTATAGACACTTAATCTATTTCTTTTGATTGTCTTGGAATAACCTGGAATTGCAGGAAAGGTTTCTGTGCAAACTGTCTTTAAAGAAGAGTCTTGGAATCAAACACAGGGGATTTTGAACCCGTAGGAGTAAAACAGAAGCTGGCAGCTGTCCATGGAGTCACTGTATAAAGGCAGAAATTCTAAGCTGCTGTGAATTCATCTGGATCCACCAGGGAGCTATCCCAGCAAGTGTGAATTAGGAGAGTGATCCATAGCTTGTAGTGACAGCATACAAGGACAGAGGGAGGGGGAAAATCAGGGAAAGTTGCCCCTACCTCACCCTATTATAGTTTTCTTGATCTAAGATGGTCTTTGAAGTATATCTATTGCATTTCAACTTTGTGCCAACCGTTAGTAACTGCTTGGGAACAGAGAAAACCCTGGGAATAGTGTTCCCAAGATCTTGCATTTTCCCATAGACGGACTTGCCGGTTTTGGGTTCGCCTACGACCAAATAAGGTGTGTTTGTCCATTTCTCTAGAGACAGCCCTGTTTTCCCTGAGGAACCATGGTTTATCAGACAACAAACAGCTATGTTAAGATGTGAGGGCTGAACAGAGCACTGCTCTGTAGCTGACAAGGCAGGAAACCCAGAGCATCTGGTACTTTGCTCTCCAAGTGAAAGGGGATGGAATTGGCCATTAGTGTCAGTGGGCATGTCCTTCCCTCTTTAAACCCATTGTTTCAGAGCTCTGTCAGAGGAAGCTGAGCCACTCCAACTGTGCTGTGCAGCAG